>NW_027181742.1:0-23683 GCF_028537555.1 Battus philenor | reverse complement strand
CTTTTCACCCATTTTTTACATTTAAGGATTTAATTGGATTCATTATTTTAATTTTATTATTAACTCTTTTAACTTTAACTAATCCTTATTTATTGGGAGATCCAGATAATTTTATTCCTGCTAATCCATTAGTAACTCCTATCCATATTCAACCTGAATGATATTTCTTATTCGCTTATGCAATTTTACGATCTATTCCTAATAAATTAGGAGGAGTAATTGCTTTAGTTATATCTATCTTAATTTTAATTATCTTACCATTTACATTTAATAAAAAAATACAAGGAATTCAATTCTATCCTATTAACCAAATTATTTTCTGAATTATAATTATTACTATTTTTTTATTAACTTGAATTGGAGCACGACCAGTTGAAGACCCTTACATTATTACTGGCCAATTATTAACTATTATATACTTTTCTTATTTTATTATTAATCCTATTATTAATAAATTTTGAGATAACTTAATTTTTAATTAATACTTAAATTAATGAGCTTGTATAAGCATTTGTTTTGAAAACTTAAGAAAGAATACTTATTCTATTAATTTATACTAAAAATATTATTTAATTTAAAAAAATTTTTACCCCAATAAAAAATAATAAAAAATTTAATGAAATAGGTAAATACCCTTTTCAAGATAAATATATTAATTTATCATAACGATATCGAGGTAAAGTTCCCCGCACTCAAATAAATAAAAAAGAAATAAAAAACTAATTTTAAATAAAAAATTAATCTAAGCCTATAACCTCCTATATATATTAAAATAAATAATAATCTTATGAATAAAATTCTAGAATATTCTGCTAAAAAAATTAAAGCAAATCCCCCTCTTCTATACTCAATATTAAACCCTGATACTAATTCTCTTTCCCCTTCAGCAAAATCAAAAGGAGTTCGATTAGTTTCAGCTAATCTTGACGATATTCAACATAATCTTAAAGGAATTATTAAAAATAAAAATCAAATTATTTCTTGGTAAAAAAAAAATAATATTAAATTAAAATCTATAATTAAAATAATTCTTGATAATATAATTAAAGCTAATCTAACTTCATAAGAAATAGTTTGAGCAACTGCTCGTAAACCTCCCAATAAAGCATAATTAGAATTAGAAGATCATCCAGCAACCATAACAGTATAAACTCCTAAACTAGTACAACATAAAAAAAATAAAATTCCTAAATTAAATCTAATTATATTAAAATAATAAGGAATTAATATTCATAATATTAAAGAAATAATAAATCTAATAACAGGAGAAAAATAATAAGATATATAATTAGAATAATTAGGAAAAGTATGCTCCTTAGTAAATAATTTAATAGCATCAGAAAAAGGCTGTAAAATTCCTATAAAACCAACTTTATTAGGTCCTTTTCGAATTTGAATATAACCTAAAACTTTACGTTCTAATAAAGTTAAAAAAGCAACCCCTACTAAAACACCAATAATTATAATTAATATTCCAATAATAAATAATATTATATCTTTTAGTATCATTTACTATATATATAAATAATTATATATTCATGACTTCTAAAATCATTACATTTTTTCTGCCAAAATAGTTATTAATTTATTAATAACATTCATTTTATAAAAATTATTTTTAATATTTGATCCTTTCGTACTAAAATATTATATTTTTCTAAAGATAGAAACCAACCTGGGCTCACACCGGTTTGAACTCAGATCATGTAAGATTTTAATGATCGAACAGATCAAAAATTTTAAACTTTTGCATTTAAATTTTATCTTAATCCAACATCGAGGTCGCAAACTTTTTTTCTTATAAGAACTAAAAAAAAAAATTACGCTGTTATCCCTAAGGTAATTTTTTCTTATAATCATTATTAATGGATCATTAAATCATAAATTAATGTTAAATTTTAAAAAAAGTTATTTTAATTTTTCTATCACCCCAATAAAATAATTTAATTAATTCTAATTTTAAAATTTATATATTAATAATTAATTAATTAAATTATAAAACTCTATAGGGTCTTCTCGTCTTTTAAAATTATTTTAACTTTTTAATTAAAAAATTAAATTTTATTAATTAAGTAGAGACAGTTTATATCTCATCCAATCTTTCATACAAGTCACCAATTAAGAGACTATTGATTATGCTACCTTTGTACAGTCAAAATACTGCAGCCCTTTAATAATTTATCAGTGGGCAGATTAGACTTTATATTATTTTCAAAAAGACATGTTTTTGATAAACAAGTGAATATAAATTTTTGCCTAATTCCTTTACTTAATTTTTTAATAAATATAAATTTATTATCTACATTTTAATATACTAATTTTATCATTATAATTAATTTTTATTTAATTATAAATTATTTTTTTATAAAAAAATTAAATATTTAATTTTAAATTTTAAAATAAATTAAATTATTTATAAAAAATTATAATTTATTAACAATATAAATTCTAAAATTTTAAATTATAAATTTAATTTATATATTATAATATTTTATTTTAAAGCTTATCCCTTAAAATATTGAATATTTTTTAATAAAAATTTAATTAATAAAAATTATATAATAAAATATTTTAAATTAAATTTTTTTCTAAAAAAACTAGATATATTTAAAAACGATTAACATTTCATTTCTAATTAATTATTAAAAATAATTATTCAACATTAACTTTTATAATTAATTAACTCTTTTAAATTCGAGAATTTTTTTTCATAAAAAATTTTATTAATAAACTCTGATACACAAGATACAATAAATTAAATTTACTTTTATTTTGATTAATTTTCAAATATTTAAAATTTATTTTACAATACTAATTCACTATAAAATTTTTAATTTTTTCTTTATAAATACTTTAACCCCCATTAAATATCTATATTTTAAAAATTTTTTTATTATTTTTTATTTATTAATTTTTCCCCCTCAAATTAATTATTAATATAATATCTTTTCAATGTAAATGAAATACTTTTTCAAGCTCTAATTTGTTCTTTCTAGAAACACTTTCCAGTACCTCTACTTTGTTACGACTTATTTCAATTTATAAATGAAAGCGACGGGCAATATGTACATATTTTAATTTAAAATCATTTTATTAAACTAAATAAAATTACATTTAAATCCACCTTCCAATATTTTTTAAAAAATATTATCCATTTAATTATTTCTTATTGTAATCCATTATATTCTTAATTATAATCTGCATCTTGATCTGAGTTAAATTTTTATTTAAATTTTAAAATATTATTTTTATAAAAAAATATTTTTTTAACAACGATATACAAAATTAAATAATTAAGTAAATTTATTCGTGGATTATCAATTAATAAACAGATTCCTCTAAATGAACTAAAATACCGCCAAATTATTTAAGTTTTTATAAATAATTATATACTATTTTAGCATTTTAAATTTAATTTTTAATAATAGGGTATCTAATCCTAGTTTTTTGAAAAAAATTTAATAATTCATATTTTATAATGAAAATTTTAATTTATTAAAATTTCACTTAATAATTAATTATTTATTTTCTTTAAAATAATATTAATTATATACTGATAAAATTTAAATTATTTTTTGTATAACCGCAACTGCTGGCACAAAATTTGTTAATAATTTATTAAATAATACTAAATCTTAATTTCTTAAATTTTTAATTTTAATTACTACTATATTTTAATTTTAAAAATTATTAAAATAATTAAAAATTAACACTAAAATTTATATGTAAAACAAATTTAAATTAAAATATTTAAAACCATAAAAAATTTATTTATATATTTAATTTTTGACATATAGATTTTTTTTTTTTTTTTTTTTATATTAAAATATTTATTAGAAATTATTAAATTTTATTTATTATTCTTTCTCTTTTCTTCTATATTAATTAAATAATTAATTTTATAAAATAAACAATTTATATTAATTAAATAATATAAAATTAATATAATATTATTTATAAAATACAATTTTTTATTTATATTATTAATTATATTAATATATTTAAATATTTTATTATAATATTTAATTTAATAATTAATTAAATATTTAATATATATATATATATATATATATATATATATATTAAAGAAAAAAATTATAAATAAATTCAATTTATTTTTTTTTTAACAATTAATTTCCTTTTAAATTTAATTTATTTTTCTTACTTAATATAATTTATTAACCATTGCTCATTAATTTTTTATAAATATAAAAAATTAATAAATTAAAAATAAGCTAAATTTAAGCTTTTGGGTTCATACCTCAAATATAAAGGTAATTCCTTTTTTTTTAAAAATAAAGTGCCTGAAAAAAAGGATTATTCTGATAGGATAAATAATGTAGAATTCTACCTTTATTATATTTTATAGAATCAAACTATATCTAATAATATCAAAAATTATTGTGCTTCTTACACTAAAATATAAATATTAATAATTGAATTTTTAGTTCTTTATAATCCCCCTATTATAAATTTTCCTAAATATTAATTCAAATAAAATATTTTTTTATTTTATTCTATTTTTTAGAACTTTAATTTCCATTTCTTCTAATTCTTGGCTTGGATGTTGAATTGGACTAGAAATTAATTTACTTAGATTTATCCCCCTTATTTCTAATTCTAAAAATCTTTTATCTTCTGAAGCAGCTTTAAAATATTTCCTTACTCAAGCAATTGCTTCTATTAATTTTTTATTTTCAATTTTAATTAAAATAATTATAATTAAAAGATTTGAAATTAATTATTTTTTATCTATTATAATTAATTCTTCTATATTAATAAAAATAGGATCAGCCCCTTTTCATTTTTGATTTCCCAATATTATTGAAGGATTATCATGATTTAATTGTTTTATTATTATAACTTGACAAAAAATTTCCCCCATAATTTTATTGTCTTATTATATAAATTATAACTTTTTAATTATAATTATAATTCTCAATGCTATTATTGGTGCTTTAGGAGGATTTAACCAAACATCTTTACGAAAACTTATATCTTTTTCATCAATTAATAATTTAGGATGAATATTAGCAGCTTTAATAATTAGAGAAAACTTATGAATATTTTATTTAATTTTTTATTCATTTTTAATTAGAATTATATGCTTTTTATTTAATTTTTTAAATGTTTACTTTATTAATCAATTATTTATTATTAACATAAATTCTTTAATTAAAATTTCTTTCCTGATTAATTTTTTATCATTAGGAGGATTACCACCATTTTTAGGTTTTTTCCCTAAATGAATTATTATTAATTTTTTATTAAATAATCAACTTTTTTTTATTACTTTTATTTTTATTATAATAAGTTTAATTTTATTATTTTATTATATTCGAATTGTTTATTCATCACTAATATTTAATTATCTAAAAAATAAAATGATTTAAATTTTTTTCTAAAATTAACTCATTATTTATTATTAATTTACTAAGTATAATTTCTTTACTAGGAATAATCTTAAGAACTTTTTTTTTTTATGTAAGGTTTTAAGTTATATAAACTAATAATCTTCAAAATTATAAAAAAAAGAAATTCTTTAAGCCTTAGTAAAAAAAAAATTACTCCTTAAAATTTGCAATTTTACATCATTATTGACTATAAGACTTAATTAATAAAAGAGATTATTTCTCATAAATAAATTTACAATTTATCGCTTATATTTCAGCCATTTTATTAGCGAAAATGACTATATTCTACTAATCATAAAGATATTGGAACATTATATTTTATTTTTGGAATTTGAGCTGGAATTTTAGGCACTTCTTTAAGTTTATTAATTCGAACTGAATTAGGAAATCCTGGCTCTTTAATTGGAGATGATCAAATTTATAATACTATTGTTACAGCTCATGCTTTTATTATAATTTTTTTTATAGTTTATACCAATCATAATCGGAGGATTTGGTAATTGATTAGTCCCTTTAATATTAGGAGCTCCTGATATAGCCTTTCCTCGAATAAATAATATAAGATTTTGACTTTTACCCCCTTCTTTAACTTTATTAATTTCTAGAAGAATTGTTGAAAATGGAGCAGGCACAGGATGAACAGTTTACCCCCCTCTTTCTTCTAATATTGCACATAGAGGCAGATCAGTTGATCTAGCTATTTTTTCCTTACACTTAGCAGGAATTTCTTCCATTCTAGGAGCAATTAATTTTATTACAACAATTATTAATATACGAGTTAATAACATATCTTTCGATCAAATACCTTTATTTGTAATGAGCAGTAGGTATTACAGCTTTATTATTACTTCTATCTCTCCCTGTTTTAGCTGGAGCTATTACTATACTTCTCACAGATCGTAATCTTAATACTTCTTTCTTTGATCCTGCTGGAGGAGGAGATCCTATCTTATATCAACATTTATTTTGATTTTTTGGCCATCCTGAAGTTTATATTTTAATTTTACCTGGATTTGGAATAATTTCTCATATTATTTCTCAAGAAAGAGGTAAAAAAAGAAACTTTTGGTTGTTTAGGAATAATTTATGCTATAATAGCAATTGGCCTTTTAGGATTTATTGTTTGAGCTCATCATATATTTACAGTAGGAATAGATATTGATACTCGAGCTTACTTTACCTCAGCCACAATAATTATTGCCGTACCTACGGGAATTAAAATTTTCAGTTGACTCGCCACTTTACATGGAACACAAATTAATTACAGTCCTTCTATTTTATGAAGTTTAGGATTTATTTTTCTTTTCACTGTTGGAGGATTAACTGGTGTAATTTTAGCAAATTCATCTATTGATGTTTCCCTTCATGATACTTATTATGTAGTAGCTCATTTTCATTATGTCTTATCTATAGGAGCTGTATTTGCAATTATAGGAGGATTTATTCACTGATATCCTTTATTTTCAGGTCTTTCCCTTAATCCTTTTCTTTTAAAAATTCAATTTTTTACAATATTTATTGGAGTAAATTTAACTTTTTTTCCTCAACATTTTTTAGGATTAGCAGGAATACCTCGTCGATATTCTGATTATCCTGACAGTTTCATTTCTTGAAATATCATTTCCTCTTTTGGCTCTTATATTTCTTTATTATCTATAATAATAATAATATTAATTATTTGAGAATCAATAATTAATAAACGAATAATTTTATTCTCCCTTAATATATCATCTTCTATTGAATGACTGCAAAATTTACCTCCAGCAGAACATTCTTATAATGAACTTCCTATTTTAAGAAATTTCTAATATGGCAGATTATATGTAATGGATTTAAACCCCATTTATAAAGGATTATCCTTTTTTTAGAAATGGCAACCTGATCTAACTTTAATCTCCAAAATGGAGCATCTCCCCTAATAGAACAAATTATTTTTTTTCATGATCATACTTTAGTTATTTTAATTATAATTACTATTTTAGTTAGATATTTAATGATTAACTTATTTTTTAATAATTATATTAATCGATTTTTACTAGAAGGTCAAATAATTGAACTAATTTGAACAATCATTCCAGCTATCACCCTAATTTTTGTAGCTTTACCTTCTCTTCGTCTTTTATATCTATTAGATGAACTTAATAATCCATTAATCACCTTAAAATCTATTGGCCATCAATGATATTGAAGCTATGAATACTCTGACTTTAATAATATTGAATTTGATTCTTATATAATTCAATATAATAATTCAGAAATAAAAAATTTCCGTTTATTAGATGTTGATAATCGTATTGTCTTACCTATAAATAATCAAATTCGTATTATAATTACAGCAACAGATGTAATTCATTCGTGAACTATCCCTTCTCTAGGAGTTAAAATTGATGCTAATCCTGGTCGACTCAATCAAGGAAATCTTTATATTAATCGCCCAGGAATTTTTTATGGTCAATGTTCTGAAATTTGTGGATCAAATCATAGATTTATACCTATTGTAATTGAAAGAATTTCTATTAAAAATTTTATTAATTGAATTAATAATTATTCTTCATTAGATGACTGAAAGCAAGTATTGGTCTCTTAAACCACTTAATAGTAAATTAGCAATTACTTCTAATGAAAGAATTAGTTAAATTTATAACATAAATATGTCAAATTTATATTATTACTAAAGTAATATTCTTTTATTCCTCAAATAATACCCATTAATTGAATTTTATCTTTTTTTTTTTTTATTTGTATCTTTATTTTATTTAATATTATAAATTATTATATTTTTTTAAATAAAAATAATTTTAATAATAATCAAAATAAAAATATTAAAAAAAATTTTAACTGAAAATGATAAGTAATTTATTTTCAATTTTTGATCCTTCAACTAATTTATTTAATCTACAATTAAATTGAATTAGAACCTTTATTGGTTTAATTATTATTCCATATTCATTTTGATTTATTCCCAATCGTAAATTTGTTTTTTGAAATTTAATTCTTAATAAATTACACAATGAATTTAAAACTTTATTAGGTCCTAATAGATTTAATGGATCAACTTTTATTTTTATTTCATTATTTTCTTTTATTTTATTTAATAATTTTTTAGGACTATTTCCTTATATTTTTACTAGAACAAGTCATTTAACAATTTCTCTCTCTATCTCCCTTTCATTATGATTAAGATTCATACTATATGGTTGAATTAATAATTACCAACATATATTTATTCACATAATTCCTCAAGGAACTCCTAGTATTCTTATACCTTTTATAGTATTAATTGAAACAATTAGTAATATTATTCGACCAGGAACATTAGCAGTTCGACTAACTGCTAATATAATTGCAGGTCATCTTCTTCTTACATTATTAAGAAATACTGGAATTAATATACCTTCCTATATATTAATTTTTCTAATTTTTATTCAAATTTTATTATTAATTCTTGAATCAGCAGTTGCAATTATTCAATCTTATGTAATTTCTATTCTTAGAACATTATATTCTAGTGAAACTAATTAATGACAATACACAATAATCACCCTTACCACTTAGTAGATTTTAGTCCTTGACCTTTAACAGGATCCATTGGAGTAATAACTTTAGTTACAGGAATAATTAAATGATTTCACAATTTTAACATAAATTTAATAATTTTAGGCTACATAATTATTTTATTAACAATATATCAATGATGACGAGATATTTGTCGAGAAGGTACTTTCCAAGGTAAACATACTTTATTTGTATCAAAAGGTTTACGATGAGGAATAATTCTTTTTATTATCTCTGAAGTATTTTTCTTTATTTCATTTTTTTGAGCTTTTTTTCATAGTAGTCTTTCACCTAATATTGAAATTGGGGCAATATGACCTCCCTTTAGAATTATCCCATTTAACCCCTTTCAAATTCCATTATTAAATACAATTATTTTAATTACCTCAGGAATTACAGTCACCTGAGCTCACCATGCAATTATAGAAAATAATTTTTCTCAAATAACTCAAGGATTATTTATTACTATTATATTAGGAATTTATTTTTCTATTCTACAAGCATATGAATATTTTGAAGCTTCTTTTTCTATTGCAGATAGAATTTATGGTTCTACTTTTTTTGTAGCAACAGGATTTCATGGACTTCATGTAATTATTGGAACAATTTTCCTTTCTATTTGTCTTATCCGTCATTTAAATTTCCATTTTTCTAATAATCATCATTTTGGATTTGAAGCAGCAGCATGATATTGACATTTTGTTGATGTAGTATGATTATTCCTTTATATTTCAATTTATTGATGAGGAAACTAATTTATTTATATAATATATTTAGTATATTTGACTTCCAATCAAAAAGTTTAATTTAATTTAATATAAATAATTAATTTATTATTAACATTAACTATTATAATTATATTAATTTCTAATATTTTAATACTTTTATCCTTAATCTTATCAAAAAAATCATTTATAGATCGAGAAAAAAATTCTCCATTTGAATGTGGATTTGATCCCAAATCTTCTGCACGAATACCATTTTCTCTTCATTTTTTTTTAATTACTATAATTTTTTTAATTTTTGATATTGAAATTGCATTAATTTTCCCTTTAATTAATTGTTTTAACTTAGTAAATTTTTCTACAATAATAAAAATTAGATTTTTTTTTTTAATTATATTATTAATTGGACTTTATCATGAATGAAATCAAAATATACTTAATTGAACAAATTAGGATTATAGTTTATAAAAAACATTTGATTTGCATTCAAAAAATATTAATTTTTAATTTATCTTAAATAAGAAGCAAATATTGCATTTAATTTCGACTTAAAAGAAAGAGTTAATAACTCCTTATTTAAATAATTAATTGAAACCAAAATAGAGGTATATCACTGTTAATGATATTATTGAATAAAAAATTCCAATTAAATTATGAAATATAAAAATTAAGCTACTAACTTAAATTATAGTGGTTAATAACCATTAATATTTCTATTTATATAGTTTATTATTAAAACATTACATTTTCATTGTAAAAATAAAAAAAAATTTTTTATAAATATTTAAAGATTTAATAATCTCCCTAATATCTTCAATATTATGCTCTTTTTATAAGCTATTTAAATTAATTAAATTAAAAATATTAAATATATAATTAATATTCATAAAATAAAACTAAATAAATAAATTTTAAAATTATTTATTTGATAAAAATTATAGTAAACAGAATAATTTTTAATAATATCAAATATACCTTGACCTCTATAAATTTCTCTTCATCCCATATCAATATTTTTTATAATATTTTGACCTAATTTTAAAAAATAATAATTTAAACCATAAGTAGATAAATTAGGTATAAATCATATTAAACATAAAAAATTTCTTAAACTATAAGTTATTAAAAATTTATTCACAGAATAAATTTTTATATTTCTAATTAAATATCCTATTAATAATCCTAATATTCTTACATAAATTACTATTATTTTTATATTAAAAGGTAAATAAATTATATAAGGATAATTAAAAATTAATCAACTTAATATTCTTCCTACTACTAATCTTATTCCTAATAATATAAATATTCTCTTTAATATTATATAATCCTCATCATATAAATTATAAACTACTAATAAATTATAATCATTAATTATTAAATAAAATAATAAACGAATAGTATAAAATATAGTTAAACCAGTAGAAAAATAATATAAAAAAAAAATTAATATATTTAAATTTCTTATACTAACTATTTCTAAAATTAAATCCTTTGAATAAAATCCAGCTAAAAAAGGAATACCGCATAAAGCTAAATTAGAAATATTTAAACATAATGAAGTTAAAGGAATATAAAATCTAATTCCTCCTATATAACGAATATCTTGAATATCATTTATTATATGAATAATAACACCCGCACATATAAACAATAAAGCCTTAAACATAGCATGAGTTAATAAATGAAAAAAAGCTAAATCAGCTAATCCTATTCTTAAAATTCTTATTATTAATCCTAATTGTCTTAAAGTAGATAAAGCAATAATTTTTTTTAAATCAAATTCATAATTAGCAGAAATACCAGCCATAAATATAGTTAACCCTGATAAAACTAATAAAAACTTTAAAAAAATTATATCAACTAACATCATATTAAATCGAATTAATAAATAAACGCCAGCAGTAACTAAAGTAGAAGAATGAACTAAAGCCGATACTGGAGTAGGAGCTGCTATTGCTGCAGGTAATCAAGATCTAAAAGGAATCTGAGCTCTCTTTGTTATAGCTGCAATAATTAATAAAAATCTAATAAATTTTATTATAAAATCATTATTTATAAAATTTAAATAAAAAATATAATTTCATCTACCATAATTTATTATTCAAGCAATAACCATTAAAATTATTACATCTCCAATACGATTAGATAAAGCAGTTAATATTCCTGCATTATAAGACTTAATATTTTGATAATAAATTACCAAACAATATGAAACTAAACCTAACCCATCTCATCCTAAAAAAATTCTAATTATATTAGGTCTAATAATCAATAAAACTATCGATAATACAAATAATAAAACTAAAATAATAAATCGATTTAAATTTAACTCTGAATGTATATATCTTCCTCTATAATAAATTACAGAAGAAGAAATTATTAAAACAAATATTAAAAATAATAAAGATATTCAATCCAATAAAATAGACATTACTACTCTTATAGACCTAAAAGAAATAATTTCCCACTCTAAAAATAAAGTTAAATTCTCCATAATAAAATATATTATAAAAAAAAAACTTATTATTCTAAAAAAAAATAAAAAAAAAAATCTAATAAAACAAATAGAATATCTTTTAATGATTTAAAATGAAATTTCATATTTTTGACTCCACAAATCAATATTTTATATTTAAATTATTTAAATAAAATCAAATAAAAAAATAATCAATTTTTAAAACTAAAACATTAAGAGGTAATCAATGTAATATTAATATTAAATATTCCCGTGATACCCCTGTATAAAATCTATAAATTCCTAAATTATATTTTCCATGTTGTGTATAAGAATATAAATATAATCTATAACCAGCTCTAAAAAAAGAAATCATAATCAAAGTAATTATTGATAATCAAGATCATCCTACTACTCTATTAATTAATCTAATCTCTCCCATTAAATTTATTGAAGGTGGAGCTGCTATATTTGAGGATATTAATAAAAATCACCACAATCTTATCGAAGGTATAAAATTTATTATCCCCTTATTAATATATAATCTTCGTCTTTGTAAACGTTCATAATTAATATTAGCTAAACAAAATATTCCTGAAGAACATAAACCATGACCAATTATTATAATATAAGAACCTACATAACCTCAGTAATTTATAGTTATAATACCACAAATCACTAATCTTATATGGGCTACTGACGAATAAGCAATTAAAGATTTCATATCAACTTGACAAAAACAATTTAATCTAATAAATAAACCACCTAATAATCTAATAACTACTCAAATAAAATTAAATTTTATTCCAATTTTTTGAAAAAGAATTATAATTCGTAAAAGTCCATAACCTCCTAATTTTAACATAATTCCAGCTAAAATTATTGAACCTGAAACCGGAGCCTCTACATGAGCCTTAGGAAGTCATAAATGAACAAAATATATAGGTATCTTTACTAAAAAAGCCAAAATTATTGATAAATATAATAAAAAATAATCTATTCTAAAAAATTTATAAAAATATATAATTATATAATTTAAGTTATGAAAAATAAAAAAAATTCCTATTAATATAGGTAAAGAAACAAATAAAGTATAAAATAATAAATAAGCTCCTGCCTGAATTCGTTCAGGTTGATAACCCCATCCAATAATTAATAATAAAGTAGGAATTAATCTTCTTTCGAAAAATAAATAAAATAAAAATAAATTTATTACACTAAAAATTAAATATAATATAATTAATAAAATTAAAACATTAAATAAAAAAAAATTTGAGTAAAATTTTATTTTATTCAAATTTTCTCTTGCTATAATTATCAATAAGCAAATTCAAATTCTTAATAAAATTAACCCATATGAAATTAAATCACAACCTATTATATATCTTAAATTTCTAAAATTATAAATATTAATACTTAAATTTATAAATAAAAATATAATCACTATTATTATTATTTGAACCATTCAAAATATATTTTTTAAAAAACATAAAGGAATTATAAAAATTATTATAAATAAAAATTTTATCATTTTATAATAAATTAAATCTTTGAAAATAATCATTACCATGAGTACGAATTATAGAAACTAAAATTGATAAACCTAAAGCTCCTTCACATACTGAAAATAATAAAAAAACTATTATTATATAAGTATCATTTTCTATATTATTAAAAGTAATAACAAAAAAAAAAAAAATTCTTAAAACAATAAATTCTAAACTTAATAAAACAATTAATAAATGTTTATGTTTAGAGGCAAAAATTATATTCCCAAAAATAAATATAATTAAAATAACTATTATCATATTTATTATCATTAGTAGTTTTTATAGTTTAAATAAAACATTGGTCTTGTAAATCAAAAATAAGTCTTTTTCTTTAAAAACTTCAAAGAAAAAGAATTTCTTTATCTATAATCTCCAAAATTATTATTTTTATTAAAATATTCTTTGATATCATTAAAATTTTTATTTCATTAATAATTATATTATTTTCTTTTATTATATTATTTTTAAATCATCCTTTATCAATAGGATTAATAATTCTTATTCAAACTTTACTTACTTGTATACTATCTGGCATATTATTAAATACTTATTGATTTTCCTATATTTTATTCCTAGTATTTTTAGGAGGATTATTAGTTTTATTTATTTATGTTTCTAGAATTGCCTCCAATGAAATATTTAATATTAATATTTATTTAAAAAATATTTTTCTATTTTTTTCTATTATTATTTTCTTTATTTCAATAATATATATATATATAATATAAATTGACTTAATTTCTTCTTCAATTATGAAATAAATGATATTCTTAATCCTTATATTTTTTTTAATAATGAAAATAAAATTAATTTATCTAAATTATATAATAATCAAACATATTTTTTAATAACAATAATAATTATTTATTTATTTATTGCACTCGTAGCAGTAGTAAAAATTACAAATATTTTTTTCGGCCCACTTCGTTCATCTAATTTCTAATGATAAATAAATTTTCAACCTTACGAAAAACCCATCCTTTACTTAAAATTATTAACAGTTCATTAATTGATCTTCCTTCTCCTTCTAATATTTCCATTTGATGAAATTTTGGATCTCTTTTAGCTTTATGTCTTATTATTCAAATTTTAACAGGTTTATTTTTAACTATATATTATACAGCAAATATTGAAATAGCATTTTATAGTGTTAATTATATTTGTCGAAATGTAAATTATGGTTGATTAATTCGAACATTACATGCCAATGGAGCTTCTTTTTTTTTTATTTGTATTTATTTACATATTGGACGAGGAATTTATTATGAATCTTTCAATTTAAAATTTACTTGAATAATTGGAGTTATTATTTTATTTGTTCTAATGGCAACTGCATTTATAGGATATGTTTTACCATGAGGACAAATATCTTTTTGAGGAGCTACTGTTATTACAAATCTTCTTTCAGCTATTCCTTATTTAGGAACTATATTAGTAAATTGAATTTGAGGAGGATTTGCTGTAGATAATGCTACTCTAACTCGATTTTATTCTTTCCATTTTTTATTTCCTTTTATTATTCTTATATTAACAATAATTCACCTTTTATTCTTACATCAAACAGGATCTAATAATCCATTAGGAATTAATAGTAATTTAGATAAAATTCCTTTTCACCCATTTTTTACATTTAAGGATTTAATTGGATTCATTATTTTAATTTTATTATTAACTCTTTTAACTTTAACTAATCCTTATTTATTGGGAGATCCAGATAATTTTATTCCTGCTAATCCATTAGTAACTCCTATCCATATTCAACCTGAATGATATTTCTTATTCGCTTATGCAATTTTACGATCTATTCCTAATAAATTAGGAGGAGTAATTGCTTTAGTTATATCTATCTTAATTTTAATTATCTTACCATTTACATTTAATAAAAAAATACAAGGAATTCAATTCTATCCTATTAACCAAATTATTTTCTGAATTATAATTATTACTATTTTTTTATTAACTTGAATTGGAGCACGACCAGTTGAAGACCCTTACATTATTACTGGCCAATTATTAACTATTATATACTTTTCTTATTTTATTATTAATCCTATTATTAATAAATTTTGAGATAACTTAATTTTTAATTAATACTTAAATTAATGAGCTTGTATAAGCATTTGTTTTGAAAACTTAAGAAAGAATACTTATTCTATTAATTTATACTAAAAATATTATTTAATTTAAAAAAATTTTTACCCCAATAAAAAATAATAAAAAATTTAATGAAATAGGTAAATACCCTTTTCAAGATAAATATATTAATTTATCATAACGATATCGAGGTAAAGTTCCCCGCACTCAAATAAATAAAAAAGAAATAAAAACTAATTTTAAATAAAAAATTAATCTAAGCCTATAACCTCCTATATATATTAAAATAAATAATAATCTTATGAATAAAATTCTAGAATATTCTGCTAAAAAAATTAAAGCAAATCCCCCTCTTCTATACTCAATATTAAACCCTGATACTAATTCTCTTTCCCCTTCAGCAAAATCAAAAGGAGTTCGATTAGTTTCAGCTAATCTTGACGATATTCAACATAATCTTAAAGGAATTATTAAAAATAAAAATCAAATTATTTCTTGGTAAAAAAAAAATAATATTAAATTAAAATCTATAATTAAAATAATTCTTGATAATATAATTAAAGCTAATCTAACTTCATAAGAAATAGTTTGAGCAACTGCTCGTAAACCTCCCAATAAAGCATAATTAGAATTAGAAGATCATCCAGCAACCATAACAGTATAAACTCCTAAACTAGTACAACATAAAAAAAATAAAATTCCTAAATTAAATCTAATTATATTAAAATAATAAGGAATTAATATTCATAATATTAAAGAAATAATAAATCTAATAACAGGAGAAAAATAATAAGATATATAATTAGAATAATTAGGAAAAGTATGCTCCTTAGTAAATAATTTAATAGCATCAGAAAAAGGCTGTAAAATTCCTATAAAACCAACTTTATTAGGTCCTTTTCGAATTTGAATATAACCTAAAACTTTACGTTCTAATAAAGTTAAAAAAGCAACCCCTACTAAAACACCAATAATTATAATTAATATTCCAATAATAAATAATATTATATCTTTTAGTATCATTTACTATATATATAAATAATTATATATTCATGACTTCTAAAATCATTACATTTTTTCTGCCAAAATAGTTATTAATTTATTAATAACATTCATTTTATAAAAATTATTTTTAATATTTGATCCTTTCGTACTAAAATATTATATTTTTCTAAAGATAGAAACCAACCTGGCTCACACCGGTTTGAACTCAGATCATGTAAGATTTTAATGATCGAACAGATCAAAAATTTTAAACTTTTGCATTTAAATTTTATCTTAATCCAACATCGAGGTCGCAAACTTTTTTTCTTATAAGAACTAAAAAAAAAAATTACGCTGTTATCCCTAAGGTAATTTTTTCTTATAATCATTATTAATGGATCATTAAATCATAAATTAATGTTAAATTTTAAAAAAAGTTATTTTAATTTTTCTATCACCCCAATAAAATAATTTAATTAATTCTAATTTTAAAATTTATATATTAATAATTAATTAATTAAATTATAAAACTCTATAGGGTCTTCTCGTCTTTTAAAATTATTTTAACTTTTTAATTAAAAAATTAAATTTTATTAATTAAGTAGAGACAGTTTATATCTCATCCAATCTTTCATACAAGTCACCAATTAAGAGACTATTGATTATGCTACCTTTGTACAGTCAAAATACTGCAGCCCTTTAATAATTTATCAGTGGGCAGATTAGACTTTATATTATTTTCAAAAAGACATGTTTTTGATAAACAAGTGAATATAAATTTTTGCCTAATTCCTTTACTTAATTTTTAATAAATATAAATTTATTATCTACATTTTAATATACTAATTTTATCATTATAATTAATTTTTATTTAATTATAAATTATTTTTTTATAAAAAATTAAATATTTAATTTTAAATTTTAAAATAAATTAAATTATTTATAAAAAATTATAATTTATTAACAATATAAATTCTAAAATTTTAAATTATAAATTTAATTTATATATTATAATATTTTATTTTAAAGCTTATCCCTTAAAATATTGAATATTTTTTAATAAAAATTTAATTAATAAAAATTATATAATAAAATATTTTAAATTAAATTTTTTTCTAAAAAAACTAGATATATTTAAAAACGATTAACATTTCATTTCTAATTAATTATTAAAAATAATTATTCAACATTAACTTTTATAATTAATTAACTCTTTTAAATTCGAGAATTTTTTTCATAAAAAATTTTATTAATAAACTCTGATACACAAGATACAATAAATTAAATTTACTTTTATTTTGATTAATTTTCAAATATTTAAAATTTATTTTACAATACTAATTCACTATAAAATTTTTAATTTTTTCTTTATAAATACTTTAACCCCCATTAAATATCTATATTTTAAAAATTTTTTTATTATTTTTTATTTATTAATTTTTCCCCCTCAAATTAATTATTAATATAATATCTTTTCAATGTAAATGAAATACTTTTTCAAGCTCTAATTTGTTCTTTCTAGAAACACTTTCCAGTACCTCTACTTTGTTACGACTTATTTCAATTTATAAATGAAAGCGACGGGCAATATGTACATATTTTAATTTAAAATCATTTTATTAAACTAAATAAAATTACATTTAAATCCACCTTCCAATATTTTTTAAAAAATATTATCCATTTAATTATTTCTTATTGTAATCCATTATATTCTTAATTATAATCTGCATCTTGATCTGAGTTAAATTTTTATTTAAATTTTAAAATATTATTTTTATAAAAAAATATTTTTTTAACAACGATATACAAAATTAAATAATTAAGTAAATTTATTCGTGGATTATCAATTAATAAACAGATTCCTCTAAATGAACTAAAATACCGCCAAATTATTTAAGTTTTTATAAATAATTATATACTATTTTAGCATTTTAAATTTAATTTTTAATAATAGGGTATCTAATCCTAGTTTTTGAAAAAATTTAATAATTCATATTTTATAATGAAAATTTTAATTTATTAAAATTTCACTTAATAATTAATTATTTATTTTCTTTAAAATAATATTAATTATATACTGATAAAATTTAAATTATTTTTTGTATAACCGCAACTGCTGGCACAAAATTTGTTAATAATTTATTAAATAATACTAAATCTTAATTTCTTAAATTTTTAATTTTAATTACTACTATATTTTAATTTTAAAATTATTAAAATAATTAAAAATTAACACTAAAATTTATATGTAAAACAAATTTAAATTAAAATATTTAAACCATAAAAAATTTATTTATATATTTAATTTTGACATATAGATTTTTTTTTTTTTTTTTTTATATTAAAATATTTATTAGAAATTATTAAATTTTATTTATTATTCTTTCTCTTTTCTTCTATATTAATTAAATAATTAATTTTATAAAATAAACAATTTATATTAATTAAATAATATAAAATTAATATAATATTATTTATAAAATACAATTTTTTATTTATATTATTAATTATATTAATATATTTAAATATTTATTATAATATTTAATTTAATAATTAATTAAATATTTAATATATATATATATATATATATATATATATATTAAAAAAAAATTATAAATAAATTCAATTTATTTTTTTTTTAACAATTAATTTCCTTTTAAATTTAATTTATTTTTCTTACTTAATATAATTTATTAACCATTGCTCATTAATTTTTTATAAATATAAAAATTAATAAATTAAAAATAAGCTAAATTTAAGCTTTTGGGTTCATACCTCAAATATAAAGGTAATTCCTTTTTTTTAAAAATAAAGTGCCTGAAAAAAAGGATTATTCTGATAGGATAAATAATGTAGAATTCTACCTTTATTATATTTTATAGAATCAAACTATATCTAATAATATCAAAAATTATTGTGCTTCTTACACTAAAATATAAATATTAATAATTGAATTTTTAGTTCTTTATAATCCCCCTATTATAAATTTTCCTAAATATTAATTCAAATAAAATATTTTTTTATTTTATTCTATTTTTTAGAACTTTAATTTCCATTTCTTCTAATTCTTGGCTTGGATGTTGAATTGGACTAGAAATTAATTTACTTAGATTTATCCCCCTTATTTCTAATTCTAAAAATCTTTTATCTTCTGAAGCAGCTTTAAAATATTTCCTTACTCAAGCAATTGCTTCTATTAATTTTTTATTTTCAATTTTAATTAAAATAATTATAATTAAAAGATTTGAAATTAATTATTTTTTATCTATTATAATTAATTCTTCTATATTAATAAAAATAGGATCAGCCCCTTTTCATTTTTGATTTCCCAATATTATTGAAGGATTATCATGATTTAATTGTTTTATTATTATAACTTGACAAAAAATTTCCCCCATAATTTTATTGTCTTATTATATAAATTATAACTTTTTAATTATAATTATAATTCTCAATGCTATTATTGGTGCTTTAGGAGGATTTAACCAAACATCTTTACGAAAACTTATATCTTTTTCATCAATTAATAATTTAGGATGAATATTAGCAGCTTTAATAATTAGAGAAAACTTATGAATATTTTATTTAATTTTTTATTCATTTTTAATTAGAATTATATGCTTTTTATTTAATTTTTTAAATGTTTACTTTATTAATCAATTATTTATTATTAACATAAATTCTTTAATTAAAATTTCTTTCCTGATTAATTTTTTATCATTAGGAGGATTACCACCATTTTTAGGTTTTTTCCCTAAATGAATTATTATTAATTTTTTATTAAATAATCAACTTTTTTTTATTACTTTTATTTTTATTATAATAAGTTTAATTTTATTATTTTATTATATTCGAATTGTTTATTCATCACTAATATTTAATTATCTAAAAATAAAATGATTTAAATTTTTTTCTAAAATTAACTCATTATTTATTATTAATTTACTAAGTATAATTTCTTTACTAGGAATAATCTTAAGAACTTTTTTTTTTATGTAAGGTTTTAAGTTATATAAACTAATAATCTTCAAAATTATAAAAAAAGAAATTCTTTAAGCCTTAGTAAAAAAAAAATTACTCCTTAAAATTTGCAATTTTACATCATTATTGACTATAAGACTTAATTAATAAAAGAGATTATTTCTCATAAATAAATTTACAATTTATCGCTTATATTTCAGCCATTTTATTAGCGAAAATGACTATATTCTACTAATCATAAAGATATTGGAACATTATATTTTATTTTTGGAATTTGAGCTGGAATTTTAGGCACTTCTTTAAGTTTATTAATTCGAACTGAATTAGGAAATCCTGGCTCTTTAATTGGAGATGATCAAATTTATAATACTATTGTTACAGCTCATGCTTTTATTATAATTTTTTTTATAGTTATACCAATCATAATCGGAGGATTTGGTAATTGATTAGTCCCTTTAATATTAGGAGCTCCTGATATAGCCTTTCCTCGAATAAATAATATAAGATTTTGACTTTTACCCCCTTCTTTAACTTTATTAATTTCTAGAAGAATTGTTGAAAATGGAGCAGGCACAGGATGAACAGTTTACCCCCCTCTTTCTTCTAATATTGCACATAGAGGCAGATCAGTTGATCTAGCTATTTTTTCCTTACACTTAGCAGGAATTTCTTCCATTCTAGGAGCAATTAATTTTATTACAACAATTATTAATATACGAGTTAATAACATATCTTTCGATCAAATACCTTTATTTGTATGAGCAGTAGGTATTACAGCTTTATTATTACTTCTATCTCTCCCTGTTTTAGCTGGAGCTATTACTATACTTCTCACAGATCGTAATCTTAATACTTCTTTCTTTGATCCTGCTGGAGGAGGAGATCCTATCTTATATCAACATTTATTTTGATTTTTTGGCCATCCTGAAGTTTATATTTTAATTTTACCTGGATTTGGAATAATTTCTCATATTATTTCTCAAGAAAGAGGTAAAAAAGAAACTTTTGGTTGTTTAGGAATAATTTATGCTATAATAGCAATTGGCCTTTTAGGATTTATTGTTTGAGCTCATCATATATTTACAGTAGGAATAGATATTGATACTCGAGCTTACTTTACCTCAGCCACAATAATTATTGCCGTACCTACGGGAATTAAAATTTTCAGTTGACTCGCCACTTTACATGGAACACAAATTAATTACAGTCCTTCTATTTTATGAAGTTTAGGATTTATTTTTCTTTTCACTGTTGGAGGATTAACTGGTGTAATTTTAGCAAATTCATCTATTGATGTTTCCCTTCATGATACTTATTATGTAGTAGCTCATTTTCATTATGTCTTATCTATAGGAGCTGTATTTGCAATTATAGGAGGATTTATTCACTGATATCCTTTATTTTCAGGTCTTTCCCTTAATCCTTTTCTTTTAAAAATTCAATTTTTTACAATATTTATTGGAGTAAATTTAACTTTTTTTCCTCAACATTTTTTAGGATTAGCAGGAATACCTCGTCGATATTCTGATTATCCTGACTGACAGTTTCATTTCTTGAAATATCATTTCCTCTTTTGGCTCTTATATTTCTTTATTATCTATAATAATAATAATATTAATTATTTGAGAATCAATAATTAATAAACGAATAATTTTATTCTCCCTTAATATATCATCTTCTATTGAATGACTGCAAAATTTACCTCCAGCAGAACATTCTTATAATGAACTTCCTATTTTAAGAAATTTCTAATATGGCAGATTATATGTAATGGATTTAAACCCCATTTATAAAGGATTATCCTTTTTTTAGAAATGGCAACCTGATCTAACTTTAATCTCCAAAATGGAGCATCTCCCCTAATAGAACAAATTATTTTTTTTCATGATCATACTTTAGTTATTTTAATTATAATTACTATTTTAGTTAGATATTTAATGATTAACTTATTTTTTAATAATTATATTAATCGATTTTTACTAGAAGGTCAAATAATTGAACTAATTTGAACAATCATTCCAGCTATCACCCTAATTTTTGTAGCTTTACCTTCTCTTCGTCTTTTATATCTATTAGATGAACTTAATAATCCATTAATCACCTTAAAATCTATTGGCCATCAATGATATTGAAGCTATGAATACTCTGACTTTAATAATATTGAATTTGATTCTTATATAATTCAATATAATAATTCAGAAATAAAAAATTTCCGTTTATTAGATGTTGATAATCGTATTGTCTTACCTATAAATAATCAAATTCGTATTATAATTACAGCAACAGATGTAATTCATTCGTGAACTATCCCTTCTCTAGGAGTTAAAATTGATGCTAATCCTGGTCGACTCAATCAAGGAAATCTTTATATTAATCGCCCAGGAATTTTTTATGGTCAATGTTCTGAAATTTGTGGATCAAATCATAGATTTATACCTATTGTAATTGAAAGAATTTCTATTAAAAATTTTATTAATTGAATTAATAATTATTCTTCATTAGATGACTGAAAGCAAGTATTGGTCTCTTAAACCACTTAATAGTAAATTAGCAATTACTTCTAATGAAAGAATTAGTTAAATTTATAACATAAATATGTCAAATTTATATTATTACTAAAGTAATATTCTTTTATTCCTCAAATAATACCCATTAATTGAATTTTATCTTTTTTTTTTTTTATTTGTATCTTTATTTTATTTAATATTATAAATTATTATATTTTTTTAAATAAAAATAATTTTAATAATAATCAAAATAAAAATATTAAAAAAAATTTTAACTGAAAATGATAAGTAATTTATTTTCAATTTTTGATCCTTCAACTAATTTATTTAATCTACAATTAAATTGAATTAGAACCTTTATTGGTTTAATTATTATTCCATATTCATTTTGATTTATTCCCAATCGTAAATTTGT
>NW_027181741.1:0-25620 GCF_028537555.1 Battus philenor | reverse complement strand
AACGAAATACATCAAACTAGCGGTACGAGAAAATAAAATTCATCTACACACCACTATTGCATAATTATTGCTGTGTTTCTGCGATCTACGAAATAGAAATCACGTCTTGTATTGAATACAACCGATAATCGAATTAAAAACATTTAAAATTGATAAGCACGATAACAAAATAATTACACTTTAAAGTTTAAATTTTACTGTAAAATCCTGTAACTGTACGATAAGTGTCTTCATTCGTAAGTGAATGTAACATTCGGTTGTCAAACCATACCCAATTGTAACACCAATAAGCATAATGTAACATCCAAAAATAGAATGTAACCTGAAATAAAACAATGTAATATCAACGAGTAAAATTAAACACCCGTAAGTCAAATACATCAATCGTAAGCCGAGTGTAACATACATAAGTAGAATGTAACATCAATACTGCAGGTGTACTATCCGATGTCAAATGTAATATCGGTATGTTAAGTACTAAATCCGTAAGTGAAATGTAACAGTGATATTAGAAGATCGGAAGATCACAAGAGCGATTTCTATTTCGTTAACGATCGCAGTGTTATAAAGATATATCTATCGAACGAAACGGTCATCTAAGGAGATATAACACGAGGGCCGTACGACACTCCACAACACTAACACACTCACGAACACAACGCGAAGTAATCGGATTCTCTATAAGATACCGTGGAAAGACTTCCACGCTTTTACACCTCTCAAAAAATATGTCGTTTAATATTTTTTTTTCTCATCCGTTTTACAAAAAACAAAGGTCACATCTAGCACATCGGCTTCATCGATCTACTACAAAACATCAAAAATCTAGCTTTCTTCTATAAACAAAAAATATTTCTACTAGACGATCTGAACATAAAACACATTTAATACAACACGCATACTACAGTTTACAGTTTCGCGGCCCTGAAAGTATACACACCACATGAATATTTTACATATATTTATCGGTTATTTATACGGGTGCAACACTATCGCACGACGCACCGCAATATTACAAAAAAAAACTTGTGTCAAACTGACAGATGTCATCGTGTACGCGGCCATCTTGTCATTCAATCTACTTACAGAAATAAACCAAATTATATATGTGACAAACATAAAAGTAATCTTATATATCTCAGAGGCAAATATGGTCATAGATGAAGGAATTAAAAATTCCGGGATTATACCACATTATAATATACATTATTATTAGTCGTGGCAATATAGGCATGTATTGATTGATATATGTCAATTTGGCAATGTAACTATATATGGAGCATATGCAGTTACGCATTGCAAAATCGCATTATTATCGAAATATCTTCCACCGGTTTTGCTTCCACTTTTATAGTGCAAAAATCCAAGAAGTGGAACAATGTAGTGTTAATGTATGTATGTGAGCAAGAGGTCCAAAGATTCAATAAACGATAAAAAAAATATTGTACACAAAAATTTTGTAAGTATCAAAATTATTGAGGGTAGATTTATTTTAGACGAAATTAATGGGATTCCCCGAAACTGTGTTCTAATGACAAAAATAAATATGTAATGAATGTATTTCAGTACATCTCTGATACGTTTAATCTACTTTATGTGTAAATATCAGTTTAGGATACTTTAAGCCAGGAGCATCAAACTAAAAGGATAACTTGGATCAAATAAACAACACTTATCTTTAGGTGGAACGTAAAAAGATCAATGTTTATTGCAACCAATACTTTTATTTTACTCTGTGACTTGACATCTCTTGGAGAAATTTGGTGAAGAATTTTGACTGAAATTTCTTTTAAAATTAAATCGATTTAAAAAATTCTAAAACGAATATAGTCGTTATCCTAAACACAGGCATTAAATTCCTGTCTCTTTACAGACTTTTAAAATAATTTAAATAAAAAAAATCCAAATTAAAATAGCACAGATGCGCAATATCTGTTAA
The DNA here is from genome assembly GCF_028537555.1 of Battus philenor. NCBI lineage: Eukaryota > Metazoa > Arthropoda > Insecta > Lepidoptera > Papilionidae > Battus > Battus philenor. The sequence goes on along the minus strand of NW_027181741.1, from coordinate 23,681 downwards.
TGTTGTTTTAAATAAAAAAAGTACATGAATATTGACCGGACCGCGAGTTCGACACACGTGCTTCAATTATTTAGCAAAAGAACCTGTGATATAGCCGCTGAGATATGTAATATACATATTTTTATTTATACAACAATGACATTTTAAAATTACTTCTCGTGTACTCGGGTTAAATTTTTGCTTTTCTATGATTTCTATACTAAACTTTGACCCATTCCAACATGCTTAGAGATTTAAAACCTCATACTCCCGGACTGGGTCAATGGGGCAGCTACTAAACAACATTCAGGGCCGAAAAACCTAATTTAGAATCGCTCTTAGAGGATTATATTCTTAATTCTGAACAATTGGTGTTATTGTTTACATCAGAAAGTCTGTACATACTGTACGATATATACTGAAACAACTAAACACTTTGGCACGCTTATACTCAAAATGGAACATTCGAATTTATGTAAAACGTTTTTATATTTAGGCATAGTTCACATTAGCAATAAATTTTGAAGGCCGGTTAAAATTTGACAAAATAATCAAGAGCGTTTTACTTATGTAATCAATAAGTAATCTGTCTTTAAACTTGCATTAGGAAGGCAGGTAAATTTTTTCCTAGGTTAGTAGAACTGTCTATAACATTTGACAAGCGTCTGTTTGATCTCTGAATTAGAAGAAAGACATCGCACGGTAGAATCGATACATTGACAAATAGAATCGATAACCACACGACATATATACACTATAGTGTATATATATGTTACTGTGTTCAAAAAGTAAATTGAAATTGTCATTTAAAATTCCCGGGCATTAGGAAGGCAGGTAAATTTTTTCCTAGGTTGGTAGAACTGTCTATAACATTTGACAAGCGTGTATTTGATCTTCAAATTAGAAAAAAGAGACATCGCACGGTAGAATCGATACATTGACAAATAGAATCGACAACCATACGACATATATATATACATTATGGTGTACATATATGTTACTGTGTTCAAAAAGTAAGATGAAATTGTCATTTAAAATTCCCGGGCATTATTATTGAAGGCTATACCGGAAAAAGACTATTGACAATGTTTCCAGGACGAATAGGGTTACTTTGAAGGTGATGAAATTGATTTAGGAGAATAAATAAAGAATTTACAACTTTTTGATCACAGTAAAATATTTCAGAATGCGAAATGTTTTAGGCTCTCTTTGCTGACGAATAAATGTTTGGTTTAAACTAACAGTTTTTAACTGTACTTCTATGCCAGATAAAACAATTCTTCGTCTTTAGAAAGAGTTCAAAATTCATCATTATTACGTTCATGTGGTAAAAATGAGAAACCACGTAATCAGACACATTATCCATTTGATTATAGTTTTCCGATAGATCGCATATGATATTATAACAAATAAATAATTATATTCCTTCGGAAGATCACTTAGTTTTACTTAATTGACTTTCGATGCTACAATATAGGCACAAGTGCTAAAACTCGCCCCAAAACGGCCAATGCAAATTTTCTTTTTAATTTTTTTTCTAAATAATCGAATGTACCATTTTGAACACTACGATATAGAGAAAAATCTTAAATAAAAATATAACGAGTATAACTTTGGCGTTGTACAACGCTATGTCTTGCTGGCCACGATCATTTTCGCGCGAATTCAAATATCGAACGCCGCATTCGGACGCCATCTTTGTTGCAAAATGACAGCAATGACATTACAGGCTGCGTTCGAATTTAAATCTTCGTTCGATATTTGAATTCGCGCGGGAATGATTTAAAAATAAAAGTCAAAATTTTCGTAATGGACAGCAACACGTATCGCCCTCACGTGAACGCTATGTAACCATTATCGACAAGGCATATAGAAATCGTGTATAGAAAAAAGTATCTTCCGTCATCCGTCGAATCTTATAATTATTTTCAAGGATTAATACATTTGGTGTTTTCGTTATAAGGACCTTTTATTTTAAAAATTATCTTTACACATACCAATGGGTCGAAATGACACAAAAACAAAACGAACAACGGACTTAAAATATATTAAAATGAAAAACACCCAAAAATTCAATAACCTACCTATCTAAACGATGCACGTTATTTTGCACAATATTTTTTTGTTATTAATTGTATATATAATTTTAATTTTAAATATATCTCGTAATTTATCTAACTAATACGTACAACCATTTTATAATGGCCGACGTTAAAAACTAGCCTGTGTTTTATATCTAAACAGCAGAACTGTATTTTCTTTAGTCTAAAATGTCGCGTCTATGTATATATGAAGGAAGATAGCAATGTTAAAAGTCTCTTAAGACTTCTGGGTCGCCACGGCGATGAATATCTCGCGTGTCCGTTGAAATCAACGCCGGCTTATCTCTAAACGTGTACAATACTTATTGTATCTATTACAAGCAATACAGGCATTAATAATTAATAATTCTAATTCTATATTTAATGTCGCCTATAATTAAATTTGACTATCTAGACACTGTCGTACATGTTTCTTTGATATTCCGACGATGGGTCGTGCTATCTTGGATTTCGTTCAAATCTAGATGGAAGTTAATCCCGTCGTTCAATAGAATCTCATCGAGCCGGGAGAACCGCTCAACATCCAAAAATCTTCACCAGAATACCCTTCGCTATTGACTCGATGACCAAAATTGACTTATCAATTCGATTCCTTACACGAAAATCAAATAGTATGTAGTCGTTATATATATATATAAATATCTTATAATAATCTCTAACGATATGTCTCACAAGTTTTTTTCACATCTACCTGCCGAAAATAAATCCGCTAAAGAGAAACGAACGCACTACAACAGACAAACAATAATTTAGTTTTTCACAATATAACATATAAAATACATCATTTACAAAATATATAGAGCAATAGACACGAAAGCGTATAAACGCTTCGACGTGAAAAAGTTTTCAAAAAAGACGGTCTAGAGCGACACCATCGCATTTAGATTACATCCGGCGACCGCGGCCTCGAAGTAAACGCGTTGTTACAATACGCTTACATGTAACAAGAACGTTACAATCCACCAAATAAAGAAATAAGTACGTTGTAACATAACAGAAGAATTACACACACATCCGTATTTCGACTAGCTACAGTAAAAGATTATATGCTTCCTTAATATCTATGCAATAAATATTTTTTCTTTTCACTTACACCATAAATATATCTAATATTTTACTAAGTTTTTTGGTAATTATTTTTTTTTATTTGCCGCGAATTTCCATTTTAAGTGTTCTTTTACATTTAGACACAACCATTTTTTTTGTTATATAACAGTATTTAATAAGTGATTTGTGAGTTTTTTTTTTAAATGTCATTCAGGCGTCTGATTTTGGCATTTTCTCGTCACTGGAAACTTAAACGTATATATAGAGAGAGGTGAAACAGAAATTCCGGTGATCTAGAAATTTCATTGTATATTTTGCATTTTGCACTATACTTATAATTAATGTATTATACGTACCTAGCATTCTCTTCGGATATAAAATTGTCTTAAAAAAACATCTCACTCAGTGATGTCACCCATTCTAATTGTCGTCTAGGGCTACTAAACATGTTTCCAAAATACTACATTTTTTTCCCCCACTAAACTTATTCTACACTTGTGCTTTCTGATGTTTTTGGTACGATCACGGTAACCTTACCCGTCTAACTCAATCCGCCAAAGCCTCCACTTAAATATCCTTAACCTATTCGCTTATTTTCTTATTAACCTTACATCGAATAACTATATATGTTCTAAAAGTTACTTTTCTTATCTGAATCGCATATATTCTCGTAAGCGGCGGTAGAAATAAATATTTACTTCGTTCAGAATGACTCACATTTCGCTTCTTCCTCCGAAAAGATACAATGACCTAGTTGTGGTCGACAGAAGCCTACGATAAGTTATCTATACTTAGCTAACACCGCGCCCGATACGTGGCCCAACGTCTCAGCTTTTCAACAAAAATTATCTCACATGTATTTGTCAATTAATAAAATATAATTAAAAACAATATTTAAAAATGTAAATTAAAAATTAATTCTCCGATAAAAATGATTTGTAAATTATAAGCAATGTGTAACCAAACGTAAGTTCAATGTAACAAAAAGACAACATTAAAATATTAATAACATTATAAAAAACATCATGGCAATAGCCCGAACAACGATCACAAGTAAGGAGATTGAAGCAAAAGTGTGAATAAGTCAAATGTAACAAAAGAAACAAGTAGAAGAATGATATTGTAACAAAAAAAAGGGTAGAAAGTAAGTCAAGTGTAACAGAGAGAATAGTTAGTAGAAAATTGTGCGGGAATGTGAAAAGGCTTTAAGAACACTTCAGATCCACTCCTTTTGCAGACAGCAGCAGGGGAGCTTGGGCGGGGGGGCGCGTTGCCCTCACACCAGGAGGCTTGGAGTCAACCACTCATCCTCTGCGATCTATAAACGGAAAGACAATTTAAAATACAATCGAATAAGATACACAACTCAACGGGCAATGGTGGAGTATATGTCTGAGATTTCTCTATGGGATCCTTGAGTTGCTATAAGTTCCATTGGCAGTCGCTCAGTGACCCATAGAAAAATCAGAGAGAAGTAAATCCGTGGACAAATGGAATTCACCAACAATGGCAAGTTAAATTTGCAGTTGGCAGGCGACACGAGCTGAACAGATAACCGCTTGGTGCTGAGGATTTTGGAGAGGAGACCACAGGTTGGCAAGAGCAGTGTAAAATGTCCATACACAGTGTAGACTTCATACAGTTTCTAGCCAGCTTCCAACTTATCCTATTGAAAATCCATAGGTAAAACCCATGTCCACCTGTGGACCAATAGCTAATTAATGACTGATCATCAATATATTAAAAAAGAGCGTTTGTTTGAGGATAAATAGATCATGGTAAATGTTAAGGTAATTTAGAGAATAGAAGAGTATCTTCTTTAAATTCTCACTTGAAGAAAAGTTGTATATTAGTTTTATACTCACTTGTAACACGATGATGTTACAAGAGAGTAACATACAGTAGACTATACTTACAGGTTGCACTTGGAAATGCTGAACGGGGTAATGGAGAACTTGCGGGGGCTGGGACATCGCGGCCACACCGCCCACGGATCCCACGCCGCCTACGCCTCCGCCCAGCGCCCATGGCAGCTGCACGCCGCCCATGCTGAAACATCACGAATCAAAGGAATTAAATTTATTTGTAAAGTTAAAGGTGCTGGGTCCTGACCTGCCTTCATCCAACGACTTCTCTCAACCTTAACTATATCATTGGTCTACCCAGGGGTAATAATCAGGGCACTTCTGCGCGGGCCTTCAAAGGAGGATCGATAGCATCATTAAATTTTTTTTTAATGACCCCCGCTATTGGGGGCCTCTCGTACCCCTATTTATGGTGGGACAGGGACTTTATTTGCAATTTAATTTTTCACATGATTTTTTATTTTCTCTCTCTTCTTTCATATTTTACTTTCTCTTTCATGTTACATTTCTACTTTCTTACCCTTTTGCTCTGTTCATCTATCATTCTTTCCTCTTTTCTTTTTACATTTTTTCATTTTACATTTTTACTTATTTTCTATAATACATTATATATCATATTTGAGTTTTATTTTATCACATTTCTTATTGTATTTTTATTTTTTTGTATAACGTTTTTAACTATTTTCTTGCAACAAGCGAGGAATTCTTTCCTAGTTTCTTTTTCGCCTATCAGGGAGGCTATTGTCTCCTCCTTCCAGATTTTAACGCCAGACCGGCACTCGAATTCGATTCATCATTTAATATTAGGTCATGTAGAGATAGGTAATAAATAGGTATACCCCGGGACGGGCTATCGAAAATAGCACGGCGCGAGGGAAGACCGCGTGGCGATCCCTGAACTGGAGATACCGCGGTCCCCCGTATAGCGCAGAGAGCGATCACTGGGGGGGTTTTAGTGGGTAAGAATCCCACATACCCCTCTCCTCCCCCCAGAGGCGGGGCATCTTGAACGTCCGGAAGATTTCGGCCCCCGAAAAAAAGGGTGCAATTAGGTATTAAAAACAATGTACTAGCGATACTTCTCAACATTGCATGGATTCACGATGCTCGTAGCAAGCGACGGCTACATGTATATTCGGGTATAAAAGTAATTATCATTTTACCCCATGTATTGTTGCTGGTAGCCGGCGAACTGTCCGGCGTACGAGTATCCCTGAACACCCTGAACTCCTTGGAGGAACCCTCCGAGCTGCTGGGGATAGGTGTTGTACCAGTAAGACGCTGGTGGCACTCCTCCTGCAGTGTAGGCGGCGCCAAATGGACTGTAGGCTGTTCCTCCGAGCTGGAATACAACCATCCTGATTATAAAATCCGAATATATTTACTAAATAGGAAATAGGATACAAAAAATTTACTTTATTGTTACAAAGCATGAGTTATAGAACCTTCTAAATAATAAACACTGAACCCTAGGATCAAGAACACGCGTGACCTTGAAGTTATTTATAGATTTTTGTGTACGGTTCTCGGAATTTCTAACCGAGTATTATCTCTAACTTACTAGAACCTTCTCCGTAGTATAAATAAGTTTACTCCCCATGTCGTCAGTTTAATGTTGTTTTCCAAGTTATAAGATTAAGCATAAGTCATAATAAATAAATATATTCTTTAAAAACGCGATCAACTTATTTACTATGTAAACCTAACAAGTAACTTAAATATTTAAACAATGCTTTTCTTTAAGCGGAGCGTAGAATGTCTACCTACAAGATCAACGATTTATGGAACAACATGTTCACTGTTGGACATAATTTCCAGTGGGACTGTTCTCCTACCAGTCCCTGATATATAGATACTAGCTGATCCCGCAAACGTTGTTTTGCAAAAAAAATTAAAGTTTTTAATTAACAAATGTAAGATAAGGGTTGATCGTAGAGGGGTGAAAATTTAGGTTTGTATGTATTTTTGTATGCTGTATCATAATAAAATAAAAACCAAAAAAATTGTCTAAAAAATTAAAAATAAAATTTAGGGGTGGACCACCCTTATCACTTAGGGGTATGGAAAATAGATAGTAGCCGATTCTCAGACATACTGAATACGCATATTAAATTTGGTAAAAATCGGTCAAGCCGTTTCGGAGGAGTTCAAGTTCGAACACCGTTACACGAGAATTTTATATATTAGATTCAAGGCTCCAATGGCCATTTGTTCAGCTGAAGCTTCCTATGTAGCCTTCATACTGTCACTTCAACTTACTAATCCAGAGGCTCTATCAGTTTCTTTCCTTTGCCTATCGATCACCTTATTACTGATTATACTCCGAGAACTCGCGACCATATCGCATATTCATTTAATTTGTAAAATGCTACAATAGGAATGTTCACTTTGATTCAATTTTGTGTTTAAATCGGCATCTTTCTATAAATGGCCATTTTAAACTAATTATATTTATAATAACACTAATACACAAATTATCTAAATAAATAAAATACAAATTAATATTAATTCTAAAAAAACATTAATTATAAATTAATTAAATACAAAGTAACATGCAAATGAAAACAAATTCTAGAATTAAAATCGCAATTGAGAACAGACTGAATAATTATGACGTAATTAATTTGATCAAGTCAAACGTAGCCGAGTCAATGTAAAAGCAAATTCAACATTTCAAAGTGATTTCTTTCAGATGCTAATTATTATGGTTCCTCCGGCGATGTTTATAAAGGAAAATAAATAATTCCATTAGATAATACGATGTAAAATCAAACTTAATTAACTGTTATCTTTAGATATGATAAAGGCATCTTGATAAAATGGAACGTTTGAAGAGGTTTATTAACTTTAATTATAAATCGTTTTCTACAAGTATCAAGATGTTTTAGGAAGTTTCATTCTCATGTTCTCTCACGGTTAGGTAACTTCTTGGTCTTTCCCGTTCCCTAAATACCACACGTATAAAACCGAGTAGGAACAGAAACAAGTAATGAAATAAAAAAGCATGTAAAAATTTACAAATTATGTATAGAATTGTTATGTATTAATAATGATACAAATAAAATGTAAGAACAAAATAAATAAATAAAACAAAATAAAAAAAATGAAATAAATGAACATAAAATGAAATAAACTCCACCTTAGAGTAAGAAGATGATGGAAGAAAGGCGAAGAAAGAAAGAAGGTATAAAAGAGCAAAACGAAAGATATTGTGAAGGACGAAAGTAAAGAATGGAAGATATTGTGACGCGTTAAAGAGAGTGATTAATAAAGAAAATACTGAAAAAAAATTAAATAACAATGTTCCTGATCCCGATAAGTTAGGGGTACGAGAGGCCCCCAATAGCGGGGGCCATAAAAAGAATACTGCTGACGGGTAATTTCTAGACGGTTCGACGCCTGGTGGGGAAGTGAGGTAGACAAACATTAAAGGAATCTAAAGGACAAGTCTGTATTGTAGTCTGCGAGATGAGGTTAGGTTTTTTCTCGGTTAGGTTAAGTTAGGTTTTTAACTATTCAGCTGGTTGCGTTCTATGAGAGCGTTGTGACGAAGAAGACCGCCGAGCGGGACCAGAGAGGGATGACTCTGATCGTAGACGATATCCTTTGGTATGCCCTGCCTGTTGGATTGTAAGTTTTAAGAGTGGGGGCCTTCGTCCAGTCAATGTAAACCTGAGAAGAGCAGCAATAAGAAGTGATCCCACGTTGCTGTGGTACTGCGAGGATGCCGGGGGAAGTTCGACTTCCACTTGGGGTATCTCGACATAGATACAGCAGATGATCACCGATTCGGTTTCAGTGGGTAGGAATCTAACTTTACCCGTACCTCCATCCAGAAGCAGGGTTTCTTGAACATCCGGAAGATTTTCCCCTGGATATCATGAAAAAGGTTCCAACTCTTGCAACTTACTTGTCCTTGAGCTTGTGCGTTGTTCGGATCCCCAGACTCCTTACCCCAGGAGCACTTCACCAGCTGCCCGTTCACATCCGTGTTGTGGACAGCCACTATAGCATGAGTAGCGCTCTCCTTGGTGGAGAATCTGAAACATATTTGTATGTTAACATAAATATACAAAATAAGCTGTAGCTTTCAAGTTAGAACGCTACGTATTTCTGACCACTAGATCTTTAACACTTTTTCATCATTGTATCGGCATATAGAAGCCCACCGCTGGGCATAGGCCTCCTCCAACGCCATAGCGATCAGTATTCCCCGTATCCAAAGTCTTTACACAGCCTTGACTAGGCAGTAAGATAAAGCCTTCTGGATAAAGTAAAATTTTCAGGACCCTATGAAACAACAGAGAAGAATTGTCGCAATAGATACAGTGGAAATAAAATTGGTAACGGCGAGGGTCATTACACTTCTATTTCGGCAGACGTGATTAGACCCTGGATCAGCTCTGGAGATGATTCGTCTGTGTTAAGATGAATACCAGGATGGCCGTGTGGATTGAAGATAAAATTATTTTTCACTAATCACTTTAGTTATGTTTGATGTTTAACCGTCAATTCGATGTAATGTCACGAGAAATTAAGAACGAAAAGATTGTTTTGTTACGTTGCTAATAATAAAATAAATACATTTAAAAAACTTTTAAGTTAAACGGTTTTTAGAGACCCATATTGTGGTGGTTGTGAAAAAATATGTACCTAGTCCGCCATATTGGAACGGCGTCCATCTTGAATTTTAAATTTTGACATAATCATCGCGTTTTACTAGTGTTGCCCTTTCATTTGATACCCATATTGAGGAGGTTAAGGAAAAATACATAATCCGCCATTTTGTATCGGCGGCCATCTTAGATTTATAATGTTATTGATTTTATTATATTGTATTGTCATCTAGATTAAATGTGTGTACCAAATTTCAGATCAATGTGACAACGGGAAGGTGCTTAAATTTCAATTTCTAATTTTGATCCAAATAAATTCCGTACGGGTCGAACTAAATAAAAACCGTTTAATAATGAACACATGTGTCCGGGAACGTCGCCATTATAGTTACATATATATATCAGGAAGTATACTTAGAGGTATCTATGTATATATATCTCTAAAATATGCCGAAGTCATGTGACTGTGGTTCTGTGGTAGGTGACTTATTGTAATATCAACATCAACGTTTCGGGAGTAAGATGTCCACTATTGGACAACCCCCCCCCCTGCATTACCACTAGGACCGCTTGAAAACAGCATCCAGTGCCTTTCGATAACTGTAAGGTAATGTATATTACCTGATGAAAGCATATCCTTTATCCTTGAAGACCCTTATCTCCTGAATAGTGCCGAAGGGCTGGAAGGTCTTCTGCATGAGCTCCTCGGTGAGTCCAGTGGTGAGGCCGCCGCAGTACACGGTGCAGTTGGTTGGCGAGCTCTGGTTGTACACCTCGTCGAAGGTCAAGGGCTTGGAGTTCACTGGAATTGGAGTAATTGTTGTTATTTTAAACATCTGTACAGTACCCAGATATAAATATTGTTCTTCGACATTTGGAAAGAGATAACAGCCTAATTTCGGCTTAGTAGAGCACTATCTCTGTCCCACACTACCTATGTGACGTTTTGTCAGTCGTTGTATTTCGTGCGACAGAGATAACGTTCTACGAAGCCGAAATTATCCGACTGTTTCTTTCCAAAGGTCGATGTGCAATATTTATCGCCAGGTATTGTATGTTACATTTTATATTCAAGTAGAATATGTAGTAAATTTGCTTAATTTTCCAAAATAATGAAAAACGTAGTAGTGATACATAGTAAAACCTCTTTGCGTTTTCATTATTCGTGGATTAAAAAAATTCGTCTCTATTCCTATGTTCGCGAATCTAATAAGTACATACATAATAATAAAAGGATTCCAATATATATCCGACCTAATATCCTTTGTAAATGCCGGCAAATGGACTAATAAAGTTATGTTAAAATGTTAAACTCACAACCAACTGAAGAAGAGGCTTCAACGCATTGCAAACGTGACATTTAATTTGAAAAATCTTAGCGAAGGATTAAGAATGTCAAATGAGCTTTGCGATTTCTTTATGAACATTGACCCGTCTGCGGGTTTAATTTAAAATCAAATAATAAATGTATAAATTAGCATGTGTTTTTACTTTAAGTTTTTAACACTAAACTTCACTACGGTTAGAAATTTACAGGAAATCAATACCAGGTAAGTACAGGGTCTACCCAACACGGAAAAACATGGCAAGGGGTCTACGTCACAAAAAAGTTTGGGGGACTCTGAACTGGACTGTCAATTGGATGAAGGTACAGATCTGCCATTCTTTACACACCTAACGACTCCCATTTGTCCTTTAAAAATAGTCCACACGTTTGATAAGTTTTTTAAACGCCAAGCGTCCTACAGTTTGAATATATAAATTTTCTACGCACCTAATGACACTGCATGACTGTTTAGTATTTATAACGCCCTCTATTGGTAGCATAATACAACTAGCACACCGATAAACTTTTTCAATATGTCTTAGTTTATAACTAGATGGCGCTATTATAAATTCGCGTCTTGTTATATTTGTAATAAAACATTTTAACAACCAAAATATTTGCACCTTCACAGACTTACAAGTCGACTATTATATTATTGTAATGAACGTGGATTTTTATTGATATTTCAATTATTTATCTTTGAGAAACCTTAAATAACCTTGGAAAAAAACTTAATTATATTAGTGGGACCGGAAAGTAATGTCGCTTTTCTAAATTAAATTCACATGACTACATTTTTAACAAGTTTTTATTTCTAATCAACAATATATTCACCTTCGTTATGAACAACCTTTTGCCGTCTAGTATACAAATCAATGTCGGAGCGGTCAATCAATCGGTTTTTCTGTAAAATATGTCGACATAAACGACATTACTTTCCGGTCTCTCTGATAGATTGCTAATTACAAGATTCCATTGTTATATTATTTACGCAACACTCTCACAGCTTTCTATTATTAAGTTCATAAAAATAAAGAAGAAATATAACAAAACTAGACAAGTCACAGCTTCATCTATCGATTGATTTTCATAATTGTTTTGGTAAGACCCATTACCGAACTCGTTATAATATATATTATACTAACATACACTAATACCTCACTTTGCGTCGTGGTTACGTTTCAAAAAACACGACGCAAATTGAAACGCCGCAAAGTGAATTAAGATTTTCTATAGCAAACTATGTAAAGATCGAAGATAGGTTCCAGGGTCACGAAAATACAACTTTTTAAAAAGAAAATTCAACAAAGTAAACATTTAAAAAACAAAAGTTATATAACTCTGCCAAAAAATAAATAGGAAAAATATATACCTTTTTTTGTAACCAGAAACAACACGTTAACATTTATATGAATTTATTATTCTTTTTTACAAAAAGCACAACACACTACATTACAACACACTACGTAATTGAAACTAAACTCTACAATTAGCAAAAAAAGTAAAAATAAAACTGTATTCAAATTGCGTTGATTTTTAGTTAGAAAGGAAATCCTCAAGTTTTGATGGCAAGGGGCAATTAGAAACAAAAGTGTTGCCATCTTTAAAAAAAAAAGAAAATTTCCAACAAAAAATTAAACTTGAACCTCGCTTGAAACAACGCAACCTCGAAAATCTAACGACGCACAGTGAAAATTAGTACTAATTAAGCAGCGACGCAACTTCGAAAAAAAGGCAAAACGAAAAGACGCAAAGCGAGGTATTGGTGTACAAGTTATAAGAAGGTTTATTGAATGCTATCTCACAACGCAATAATTAATTATTCCAGCATTTATTAATTCTTAGTGTACTTTTAGTGTTAGTCACTGCCTAAAATTATTTAAATTAGTTCTTAATTTTTGCAAACAATTTGGAACTGTCAATGACGCCATTTGCAATTTGCAAGAAAAGTTTTATTATCAATATATATGTTGTGTTTGATTAGTTTTTAACGTGTGTAATATTGTTAAATAGATGAAGAAATTAAATAAAAATACACCTATTCCCCGATTTACACGGTACTCGTTTTACACGTTTTCGCTTTTACACGGTTTTCCAAGTAAGTTTTTTTTTGTTTTAATAACCGATTTTCTTACCATCTCTCACAATGTAAATATTTCTGCTTCAAACATCGAATCGGCACAAATAACTTCGAGTGATGAAAGTGAAATTGGACCTCGAAGTGATTCGAATCGAATCCGAAAAAAAGAATGAGAGTAATTTCTTTTTTATCCTTCTGTTTAATGTATTGCAAATAAATTAAAAAAAAAACAGTGTCTTCGTAATATATTTAATATTTTAACTTGTCAATGCATTTTTTTATTTCTGTGTACACCTAAAATAATTGCAAAAAATCACAACTATTAAATAGCAAAATCATACATTTTCTGCAAATTTTTCGATTTACACGGTTTTGACTTGAAAATTTTTAATTTTCGATTTATACGTTTTTCTCAGGAACGTATCTACCGTGTAAATTGGGGGATAGGTGTATATACTATAGTTATTTGTGAATATAATACCGTTTTAGCTTATAGGCGCGAAAGTAGTGTTGTAAAAATTTAATTTAATAATATTAAGTCCAATTTTTCGGGATAGCCGTTATGTTGGTATAAACTAAATCTTTTTTTTATCCTTAAATAGCATTATATATAGCAGTATAATAGCAATATAGCTAATTTTGACTAACCGAGCTTTACGTATAATACGAAAAATGTAACCTAAAAAAATTTTGCTTCATTTTATTAAATACTAGCTGATCCCGCAAACGTTGTTTTGCAAACAAAAATTAAGGTTTTTAATTAACAAATAAAAAATAAGGGTTATTTGTAGAGGGGTGAAAATTTAAGTTTGTGTGTATTTTTGTATGCTGTACAATAAGAAATTTAAAAACAAAAAATATTGTCTAAAAATCAAAAAAAAATTAGGGGTGGACCACCCTTTTCACTTAGGGGTATGTAAAATAGATAGTAGCCGATTCTCAGACCTACTGAATACGCATATAAAATTTGGTAAAAATCGGTCGAGCCGTTTCAGAGGAGTTCAAGTTCGAACACCGTGACACGCCGACCCCCCCCCCCCCCTAAGACTAAGATAAACCCCCCAACCCCCCCACCGTGACACGAGAATTTTATATATTAGATTAAGTTAAACACTTTGCCGGCGCCATGGAACATACATTTCGTAATAAACCATAGTTCTACTGTGGTATTTTATATATCACGTACCAGGATATCTATTGTTAAAGTTCTCTTTGAAACTGTTTCAATTTAACTACAATATCCAGCAATAAATATTGCACATCGACTTTTGGAAAGAGACAATCGGCTAATTTCGGTTTTTTTTACTTTACCTTTACCATGGTAAAACGGGTACCATTCATACATTTAATTATTTTTCGCTGAAATATTATTGTCACTATCTCCCATCCTTCTAAATATCTTCTATTCATTTCTCTTTTTTTTCTCTATACGATATCTTGTATTCTTTCTCTTACGTTCCGTTTCGTATATCGCCTCAGTTCCATTGCCTTTTTTTGCAGGATACTACATTTAAATTTTAATTTATTTTTACTTTTTACATTTATTTATTTGCGCTAGTTTAATATTATTTTGTTTTCTTATTATCTATATCACAGTTTATTTTTATTCGATCACAGTATATCATAACTTTCATTACATTTTTTGTTTTATTTAAATTATTTCAATTATACCCTCATGCAGCTATGCTCTACGGCTCGGAATGCTGGACTGTAAGTCAGAGACACGAGCAAACACTTCATGTCAATGAGATGAAGATGCTCAGATGGTCGGGTGGCGTCACTAGAATGGACAGAATACGGAACGAATATATTAGAGGTTCGTTTAAGGTAGCTCCGATCCCCAGCAAATTACAGGAAAATAGATTGCGATGGTATGGCCACATTCAACGAAAACCAGATGACCACGTGGTAAAAGCTGCCTTAAGCCTCCCAGAATTTCCAAGAGGGAGATGGCGTCCAAAAGCTACGTGGTGGTCTAATATCGGAAAGGAACTGTAAACCCTTCAACTTGATGCAGAGACAACCCAGGATAGAGTGGCCTGACGGAAATTTATAACGAGACCCGACCCCAAATAAAGGGAGAAGGGAAGGAAGAAGAAGATTTCAATTATACCCCATGTTTATTATCTTTTCCTGTGATCTTCATACAGAAGTTTAAGAAGATCTGGTGACTTTCCTTACTGTTCACAAATGAGGCTAAATGTAGTATCCACCATTAATTGCCACTTAGACCGTATGGACATCTTTTACAAGGGCTATTCTCCAATTTATGACTGGATTTCTTACACCGTGCTTGTCGGTCTGTGAACATTAAGTAGCGTTAAAAATCAGGGAGGAGACAATAGCCTCCCTGATAGGCGAAAAAGAAACTAGGAAAGCTTGTTGCAAGAAAACAGTTAAAAACGTTATACGAAAAAATAAAAATCCAAATATACAATAAGAAATGTGATAAAATGTGATAAAATAAAACTCAAATGTGATATATAATGTATTATAGAAAATAAGTAAAAATGTAAAATAAAAATGTAAAATGAAAAAATGTAAAAAGAAAAGAGGAAAGAATGATAGATGAACGGAGCAAAAGTTTAATAAAAGGTAGTAGAAATGTAGTATGAAAGATAGATAATAGACCGAAAGAGAAAGTAAAATATGAAAGAAGAGAGAGAAAATAAAAAATCATGTTAAAAATTAAATTGCAAATAAAGTCACTGTCCCACCATAAATAGGGGTACGAGAGGCCCCCAATAGCAGGGGTCATAAAAAATAAACCTTAGCGACCATATAGGCTTTTTTAATATGGACTGCCACTGCTGCCCAAATGACATTAGATTCCGTATGTTTGAGGTGGGAGGAGACTTAGTGTGTCTAGTTGAGATCCTTTTTTAAAATGGCGAAACTCGAGGAGTCCTGGAGAAGCATCCACTAGTACCGAAAACTACTATTCTACCAGATTGAGAGCATCTCAATGTCTGTTTAAATTGATATTTAAATTCCTTTTCTTTTTGATTTGATGTCTTTGAATCTATTATAACTCACGCTTGTGTTGAGCAATTTTTTAAATCCGCCCATTTTAATAGAGCTTTATCTAATATATAAAATTCTCGTGTCACGGCGTTCGAACTTGAACTCCTCCGAAACGGCTTGACCGATTTTTACCAAATTTTACATGCGTGTTCAGTATGTCTGAGAATCGGCTACTATCTATTTTCTATACCCTAAGTGATAAGGGTGGTCCACCCCTAAATTTTATTTTTAATTTTTTAGACAATTTTTTTGGTTTTTATTTAATTATGATACAGCATACAAAAATACATACAAACCTAAATTTTCACCCCTCTACGATCAACCCTTATTTTTTATTTGTAAATTAAAATATCAATTTTTTTTTGCAAAACAACGTTTGCGGGATCAGCTAGTGTTTCTATATAATTTAACTAAACCATTCTAGATATACAAGTGGTGACCATATACTATGCAGTTAAGAACAAGGTCGGCTGCAGCTCGTGTAGCGCCCGCGTGCAATGAAACCCTGGCGCCCCCTAGCCCTGACCCCCCCCCCCCCTCCCGTGGCTATAACTATCAACTTTGCCGTCGTAACAAGAAAGTTTTTCCATATTCCGACAAGCTATTTTATAAGTAGGTATAGCTTACAGCAGTGATTCCCAAAGTGGTCTATATCGATCCCTAGGGGTCTATGACAACCTGCAAGGGGTCTATGACAGCGAAAAAAATTTGGGGGTCCATGAAATGAAAATAGGGGTCCACGATAGTGGATCTCACACATACACTGATAACAACATTTACATTATTTATAAAAGTACCTATGAAGTAAAAAAAAATATTAATATGTTACGTATATTTTACATAACAGATACAAAATTTTATTTTGAGTAGTTTTAATTTAAATTCAATTAATTAACATGTGTTTTTACTTTCAGTTTTTAACACTAAACTTCACTACAGTTAGAAGTTTACAGGAAATCAATATCAGGTAAGTAGGGGTCTACCCAACACGGAAAAATATGGCAATGGGTCTACGACACAAAAAACTTTGAGAAACTCTGGCTTACAGTATGGTATTAGTTACGGCCTTTCTTATGACGGCAGAATAACACTCATTGTTTTTATGCCTGTAGCACATCTCTGTTGCGAAACTAAGCGGCGAACCGTGATAGTTCATGTTTCGTCTTGTGTTATAAGTTATATGGACAGCGAAATAGAAGGGAATTGTATCGAATTTCTGTGAAATGTTCGAAAAAGAAGCCGCCCATGGGGCGCTCGCGTTTGATAGCTGCCGCCACCGCGCTGGCTGGCTGCTTCTGTCATATCATTGTTGTAATACGCTAGTATAGTTTCTCTATAGTTGTACCATGATGGTGCAAGACGATGCTCTTAGCTGTCTCAAAGAGCGCTGTAGTGCCCCCTGAGATGGCGCCTGTGTGCATTGCACACCCTGAACTATATGTTAAGCCGCCTCTGGTTAAGAATATAAAAACCTATTTAATATAAAAACCAGTGGCGTAGCTAGGGGGTGGCGAGCGGGGCGGCCGCACCAGGCACCACAAGTAGGGGGGGCACCAAAGTTGAAAATAATTTTTTTGATTTTTTTTTGAATGATGAATAATGTAATGTTTATTTTTGTGCTAAAAAACGTTGTTAAATAATATGAACATTAAAAAAAGTTAACGGTTACAAATTATAATATACACAGTGTTTAAGCCTTTCATTCGCAAAACACATAAAGCGTTTTTTAAAAGGCCCTAAATGACAAAATAATAAATTATTACACTATTGCAAGATTATTTAATGATAAATAATCTTGCAATAATGTCAATAGAACATGAAGTAGTCGACACTATTGATATGTGATTAATGACTTTGCAGGCCAAAAAGCGAGGAATGTTCGTTTTTAAATTTTCCCAATAAATTTTATTAAGATCTAATGTTATTTTATATATATTTATTATTATTTTGAACCAAAAAAATATATTAACTACATTCTGTTTTGAATTTTGAAATTATTTAGACTCCTTATGAGGGGGGGGGGGGCACCAAGCCCCAATCTGCCCCAGGCCCCAAATACCATAGCTACGCCACTGATAAAAACCTACTTATTTTCAAGAAAAAGGTTAAGAACCATTTACTAGACCTATAATTATCTATCTCTTAGTTTATTTCTTTTTCTTCTTGCTTCTCTCTGAGGCAAGTGCGATCGAACCAATACTGATCGAAGTCAGTTAGATGTTTTTATTTATTATTGTATTATATTTATATGTATTAAACCTTTTTTATTATAAGTATATATGTTATATACGTTTGTATGTATGTTTAAGTATGTATGTCTATGTATGTTTATGTATATTTATGTTTATTTGTTTGTGAATATGTATTTTTTATACACGTGAACTACCCTTTATAAGTACTTTTATCTTTTCCTTACTATGGTTGTCTGTAAGAGATTGCCTTGTGTGATAAGACCGACCATTGTACTTTTCTGTATATTATTGTATCTGTATATTATGTATCTTATCGTGTACAATAAAGAATATTAAATAAATAAATAAAAAGAAAATGTATAAAAATATAGAAGTGCGATTCATATATACGCAAATATATAAATAACTGGACTCGTCGACTGAAATGAAAAACATACGGCGTGGGATTACAACCCAATGAATATATCGCGTCGTGTTCAGGGTTGTCGCGCGCTAGATTGAAAATATGCAATCGCGTTTTTAAAAGTTTATTTATGTATGTTATAACCTGATTTATTATCATCATCTCACCTGTAAAACGTCTGTGGTGGTGAAAAAAATAAACGGATGCAATTGAGATGATCCTAATTTATTGTTCACACAACCGCTATACAAAAGGTAGGCGCGTCGGAGCGAGAGTTTATTAGGGCGTGCTTGCGTGTGCGCAGATGTGTGTTCAAACCCAAGGTGCCGTGAGACCGGGGATCCGGGCCGCTGGCTTACGTCAATGCGCTAGGGCGCGCATGTTCCCGCCGCGGACAGGACAGTCCGATGCAGTGGGACTGTCCGCCATACGTCCATCACTGCACACCGATTGGAATGTACATCCATCATCTTCTGTCTTCATCAGATTGACTTCCCAAGCGGTTGTCTGTACGTTGCGACTTGATTATTGTCACTTCAACTTGCACCGGACTATTCTTGTTACTTTCTTTTACTAACCTAACCATTACTGTATCCTATCTATTAGGGTATCAATATCAGTCATATAGAACCACAATGAAACCTTAGAGGCAACTTCAAAGTAGTAGGATCATTAATTCACAGTACAGACACAAAACGCACACGAGATGCATAAGAACAGATGGCTTGACTTTTGTCTAACTCACCATGTTCTGCGTGTCATATAGTTAAACAGATATCTAGAAGCTAATGTAGACATGTGTTTATAACAAAACGGAATATATATATATATATATACATATATATATATATAACAAAGCAAGCAATATATATATATATATATATATATATATATATATATATATATATATTGGTTGCACGCTCAAAGACACTTTGAGAATTTTTTTTTGTAATTTATTATTTCTTACCTCCACCAAATTAAACTTCGGTTAAATTTAAACCATAAAATAAACAAAAACAGTAAAACAACTTAGAGAGTTCTGTTATAACAAAGTTTCGTTTGAGTTATTTGTTGTTCTCAATGTAATGCTTTTACTTGCGAAATTATTTAGAATTGTTACTTGATAGTTTTTAAAGTCGATTTCCTAGATTTTATAATTTCTACTGGTGTGATACGCGCTTACACAGAATTGTGTATACATACACACAGACACACACATATATATATATATATATATATACGTATGTATATATGTGTGTGTACACATATATAATGGATTCAGGCGTTACTTTGCGGAAGTCTATCCTAAGTAAGAAAAGGACCAATATATAGTTACTTCCACTATGTAGCAGTAGTCGTACAGTAAAGTGCATATGTAAGCTAAAATTTGATTACTTAATTCACGAGATAAAATGAAATTAAAAATATTTAACGATCTTCAAAAACCTATGTTGTTATAAAATTTAACCAAAAGTGTTTAAAGTTTAACTTTGACCAAAAAGAAAATTAACAAATAATAGTGAAACGTAATCAAATTTTAGCTTCATCAAAGTTCATTCTATTAACTTCTTAAAATAATCTTGATTTAACTTGTTTCATTCACACACTAATAACTGCCATAAATGTTCAATGGTTAATAACAGATGTCCTTCAAACTTTTGGACGGTATATATATAATTAAACATACACACTAAAAATAAGTTAACAACAAGTACAATATTTAATGGAATCAGGCGTTACCTCGCGGAAGTCCATCCTAAGTAAGAAAAGGACCAATATTTAGTCACTTGCGCATATGCAGTGGTAGTCGTGCAATAAAATGCACCGCCCGCCAGCCCGCTGACAAATGCATATTAGTTTTAGTAGTTAGAAATTTACAGGAAATTAATATCAGGTAAGTAGGGCGTCTACCCAACACGGAAAAACATGGCAAGGGGTCTACGACACAAAAAAGTTTGGGGAACTCTGCACTAGTATGTTTATAACTGGCAACCCTAACACGTGCAGCTCGTAAAAAATAATTATATGCTTACATTGAAATATCCAGAGCGGCATTTAATCTTTTAATTACGCAGTCATTAATTTGCTGTTAATTAGCAGGGTTCGGAGAGAAGTGGGTCTGTTTTCCAGTGGGCGAGTGGGGGGAGTCAGTGGGGAGGAGAGTGGGAGTAAGTGGAAGGGGGATACGTGGCCGTGCGTATCGCACTACAATAATAAACCATTACGGTGGTTAAGTTTATTCAACAATAATTTTATTTTCAAACACATATACAGGACGATCATTTGTAAGAAAAAGTTTTGAAAAAAAAAATAATTTGTAAATAATAATAATAATAAAAAAATGTACCTAGCCACCTAAGAGTAATAAGATGATGGAAAGAAGGCGATGAAAGCAAGAAGGAATGGAAGAACAAAATAAAAGATATTGTGATGGAAATAATATATAATAAAAGAAATTGAGAAGTATGACAGTGAGTGAAGAATAAAGATGAAAAATCTGAAAAACTTAATTGTAAACAAAGACCCTGATCCCAAATAATTAGGGGTACGAGAGGCCTTCAATAGCGAGGGCCCTTTAAAAATAAAAGAAAAAACTTTTACTCCTACTTACAACCACCCTGTATAATTTATCGACGGGTGATAGCCAAAGTCGAGGTCCTTTCGTGAAGGTCCAAGAAGTTACTCTATGGTACGTCTAATGAAGTGATATGAGGGTTTGACAGCTTGAATCAAGGCACCTTCAAGGAGTTCTTTTTTTTATGGCTCCCGTTATTAGGAGCCTCTCGTACCCCCTATCTGGTGTGGGACAGGGACTTTTTGTTTACATTTATTTTATTTTTTTCACGTACATTTTTTTATTTTCTTTCTCTTCTTTCATACTTCATATTATCTGTCGTTCATTTCTTTCTTACCACAATTCCACTATCTTTCTCTTTCGCTCTGTATCGCCTTTCATTCATACCTCATTACTTTTACATTTTATTATATTCTATCCTTCAATGAGTTCTGTGTTACACAGTAAACCGTTAGTGGTGGGGAGCCGGTCTAAGCCTCCGTCAGAATATATCGCCTTTAAGTCTTCATGTATGGGTCATAATGAATCAAGGCTCCTTCAGGAGCTTTGCTACCTTACCGCCTTAAACTAGCAAAATCTTATTTGTTCCTTATTCAGTATCACATATACATTTATAGATAAGATTTGTATATACAGACAAAAGACGAAGACTTTACATTTATTGTCGTTTTTGGAATATGGTATAAATGTACTAGGGGGTTTAGCTGAACTAAATTTTCCTTGCGGTCTTTTATAAGAAAACATCAGAGAACCTTTTTATTTAATGTGGTCAATTATGTTCGAAAATCAAATAAAGTTATGTAAAAAATGGTGAAGACACCTTTGAATATGTGAGAATACATTTTTAATGTGTCGGAAATACACCAAATCTAATACATCAACTCCCGGCCGTTTCTCACCCAAACCCTCTCGTAGCGGGTGCTTTTGTTACTCCCTCTGTACCTCAGTAAAGGACAAGAGACGTTCCAAAGATGAACACACACCACACCCGATGCAGACACTCACAACATTGCAATCGCTAACTACACAGCACCAGGAACCACTTCACCTGCGACATTTCATCACCCACCGTTACTCATCACGCCACAACACCCGTTCTTAAGGGGCCGGCCGCCCGCTCTATGACCGCGAACTGCATGGGCGGGGGGTCCCAGATCTCGGGGTAAATCCAGTCTGGCCAAGCTGATCTAAGTTGGCGTCATGTCCAATACAAACAAGACTGATCAAACCGAACTGCATGGGCGAACCAAGTTTGGATCCGGATCCATCCTTGGCTCGCTTGTGGTCCACGCTGCTGTCCCAAGCATATATACAACATCAACACTTAGCTCTACTATCCTTAGATTGCCGAGTGGTCCACGCTGCCGTCAACACTTAACTCCTCACTCAGTACACTTCAGCAGCACTGACCAGAGTAAGACCTCGTAAGTTCTGCCGGCCAGCTGGGTCGCGCTGGGTTTGTGTCCTCGAGGGCTGCCTGGGTTGGCCCCGCGGCCACCTTTGTGACTTCCTCGTCTCCCCGCCGAGTACTGATACGGGTTCGGAAACTCGAATCTTGTAAATTTTATATAGTTCACGGATCCCTTCGTTCCGTGAACTCACCGATGAAGCTGTAAAAGCCGCAAGGCTAACAGCACAAACTTCACACGAGACTTTAGACAGCTCTACTCGGGTAGAGCGGTTCATTACGTGCATCATCTTACAACTGAAACGCGTCTCTCCAGCTCAAGTTTTATTTTTAAGTTCACGGACTCTTAAAGTTCCGATGAAGCTGTAAAAGCTCCAGGACTAAAAGCATCAGCAACTTCAACCGAAACCAACAACAACAACACCAAATAATTCCTCCTATTGACAATAATTTTTTTTTTAAATATTTTATGATGTCTGTTATATGTCAATTGCTGAATATCTTATTTAAAGTCAAAGTTAAAATATTTTTATTATATCAGATCATTACAATAATTTATAATCTTCAGTTTTAAATTAAAGTTTATGTTGCATGTAGCGCCATCTATAGGGAACAACTGGCAATAAACTCGTAGAGGTTTGTTATATTTTTTAAGATTAAGGCATTACTTAATTTTTTATTGTAAAAATAAAGCCTCTGATATTGATCCTATCTTTATTGATCTATGGTCGTAAAAATAAACATTATTTTTTTATTACAAATATAAAAATTACAATAATTTGGCAGTACATATGTACGTTTTTAAACTATTTAATTATCGTAAAACTTTTATGTTAATTTTGATTTTATTATTTTATATTGTTTGAAAATATTAACAATAATTTTTGTATCTTATTATAATTTAATAATTCTAATTATAATTTTTAAATGAATTATTTATGACACCAACATAAAGATGAAAAAAATATAGATACGTTATGTTATAAAGTAATGATCATAAGGAATAAGGTTACATAATATAAGTCGGTAGGTTATATTATTAGTTAAATAATAAAAAAGAGAT
>NW_027181740.1:20000-26473 GCF_028537555.1 Battus philenor | reverse complement strand
AATAGTCGCGAGGCGCGGCACGTCCGTAACGAAACACACAATCAATCAATACAATAATTTTAATACTGGATATAAATAATTTGACCGCGAATGGACCGACGACGATGCGTTTAAACGTTCCACTGCTTGTGCCCAACGTGATGATGATGATGACGATGATGACGATGATGACGATGATGACGATGATGACGATGACGATATTGAAGATAGTAAAGTTTTAGCATCGACATTAATCGTAATTTTAACACACGGAATCAGGACGATATCACGTTAGAAAATCGATACACGAACGGGACCGGACTCTGTCGTTTTCCGAAATCGATACGCGAACGCCCGAGTGACTATCCGCACCCCGAGGCCGGGCCGCACGATCTTTATTACGGACCGCTACCGTCTCGACGACGACGACGACGACGACGACGACGACGACGACGACGACGACGACACCTTTCTTTGTCTCAGTCGACATCGCGTATGAAAGAGTGCGATCGTCATCAGCACGAAATTTATGCATCGATACGCGAACGGGACCGGACTCTGTCGTTTTCAGAAATCGATACGCGAACGCATCGGCGGCTGGCTACGCGCAATCCGCGATCGGGTCGAACGATGATGATGATGATGATGATGATGATGATGATGATGATGATGATGATGATGACGACGACGATGACATCGAGATCAGGGTCAGATATAGATATGTAGATCGGTGGTATGCAATCGATACGCGAACGCTCTATAGCGCTACGCGGAGACGCATACAGTCGTTCCCGCATATACATGGGACTGGCGCGAGACGCGCCGGTCGGCCGAATCGAGTTCTCTCCGATGCTCTTCTGTTTTGTTTTGTTTGTTGGTGGTTGTGGAGTGTGGAGTGTGTTTTTTTGGTTGGTGGGGTGTGTGTGTGTGTGGTGGTGGTGTTAGTTTGTTTGCGGAGATTGCGTTTTTTTTAGATTTAGTTTTTTTTTTTTTTTTTATAAAAAAAAAAAAAAATTTAAAAATTATTCTTAGAAAACGCGCGCGAATCGAACAAAACTAATAACACCGATACACAAACAACGCGCGCCACCAACGAGAACGCCCGAAACTGAAACTTCTATAACCGACAAACGCACGAACGACACAGCGGCGGCGGAGGAGGGAAGAAAAAGGGGATCATCTCCCCACAACAACACACCGTAAACTGTGTCGGACGACGTCTCCGTTATGTAAGAGCGGAAGGCGTAAGAGAACGTCTCGTTTAATTAACGCGAACGGCGTTGGGCTCCCGAGTCGACTTCGGGGCGGCCCTTAACGCATCGCATCAACGAGCTCGTCGCGCGCTAGTCGCGCGACGGTCGATCATGATATATAAATCAAGGATTTCGGATCTCTCTAAAACCGGGCTGGAAATCGGTCATTGTTCGTTTTGCGAAACGATATTTTATAAAAGTGAAGATTTGTATGTGTCTCGTCAAAGAACGTTCCGATGAATCGGACGCGATGCCGCGTCCAAAGTAAATCTGGACGAACGCGAGGCGAGTGTTGAGATATACATTTTCCTCCGTGAACAGATAGAAAAACGAATTCATTTTGTTGTTGCGGTGTGGTGTTGTGTGTGTATTGTAATAAATACGCACGCACGCACGCACGCAAAAAGCTACCTAGGCACCGGCGCGTCACGGCGTTTCGAACGTCCGACGCGTCGCTTGTCACACGTCTATCATATCATCATCACCCTCATATCTCTCGTATGTGCGGTGTTGGTGTGTGTTAGCTCTACTAGCTAGCTCCCTGGTTGATCCTGCCAGTAGTTATATGCTTGTCTCAAAGATTAAGCCATGCATGTCTCAGTGCAAGCCGTATTAAGGCGATACCGCGAATGGCTCAATATATCAGTTTTGGTTCCTTAGATCTTACCTCGGTTACTTGGATAACTGTGGTAATTCTAGAGCTAATACATGCAATCAGAACTCTGACCAGTGATGGGATGAGTGCTTTTATTAGATCAAAACCAATCGACGGAGGGCCTCGCGTCCGAAGTCGTTAATTTTGATGAATCTGGATAACTTTTGCCGATCGCATGGTCCAGCACCGGCGACGCATCTTTCAAATGTCTGCCTTATCAACTTTCGATGGTAGTTTCTGCGACTACCATGGTTGTCACGGGTAACGGGGAATCAGGGTTCGATTCCGGAGAGGGAGCCTGAGAAACGGCTACCACATCCAAGGAAGGCAGCAGGCGCGCAAATTACCCACTCCCGGCACGGGGAGGTAGTGACGAAAAATAACGATACGGGACTCTTACGAGGCCTCGTAATCGGAATGAGTACACTTTAAATATTTTAACGAGGAACAATTGGAGGGCAAGTCTGGTGCCAGCAGCCGCGGTAACTCCAGCTCCAATAGCGTATACTAAAATTGTTGCGGTTAAAAAGCTCGTAGTTGCATTTGTGCGCCGCGCTGTCGGTGCACCGCATCCGCGGTGATACTGACACGTCTGCGGAGCATATCGTCGGTGAGCCGTCGGTAAAACGGCGGTTCAATATCAAAATCCTATCGCGGTGCTCTTCGGTGAGTGTCGAGATGGGCCGACAATTTTACTTTGAACAAATTAGAGTGCTCAAAGCGGGCTCAAAATGCTGCTTGAATATTTCGTGCATGGAATAATAGAATATGATCTCGGTTCTATTTTGTTGGTTTTCAGAACTCCGAGGTAATGATTAATAGGGATAACTGGGGGCATTCGTATTGCGACGTTAGAGGTGAAATTCTTGGATCGTCGCAAGACGAACATCAGCGAAAGCATTTGCCAAAGGTGTTTTCATCAATCAAGAACGAAAGTTAGAGGTTCGAAGGCGATTAGATACCGCCCTAGTTCTAACCGTAAATATGTCATCTAGCGATCCGCCGACGTTACTACGATGGCTCGGCGGGCAGCTTCCGGGAAACCAAAGATTTTGGACTCCGGGGGGAGTATGGTTGCAAAGCTGAAACTTAAAGGAATTGACGGAAGGGCACCACCAGGAGTGGAGCCTGCGGCTTAATTTGACTCAACACGGGAAATCTCACCAGGCCCGGACACCGGAAGGATTGACAGATTAACAGCTCTTTCTTGATTCGGTGGGTGGTGGTGCATGGCCGTTCTTAGTTGGTGGAGCGATTTGTCTGGTTAATTCCGGTAACGAACGAGACTCTAGCCTGCTAAATAGGCGTCGTCATTTAGGTGTGCGCCGCTCCGGTGGCGCAACTCACTGGCGACGTATTAAAATTCTTCTTAGAGGGACCGGCGGCTTCGAGCCGCACGAGATTGAGCAATAACAGGTCTGTGATGCCCTTAGATGTCCTGGGCCGCACGCGCGCTACACTGAAGGAATCAGCATGTTCTCCCTGGCCTAGAGGCCCGGGCAACCCGTTGAAACTCCTTCGTGCTGGGGATTGGGGTTTGCAATTATCCCCCATAAACGAGGAATTCCTAGTAAGCGCGAGTCATAAGCTCGCGTTGATTACGTCCCTGCCCTTTGTACACACCGCCCGTCGCTACTACCGATTGAATGATTTAGTGAGGTCTTCGGACCGACACGCGGTGGCTTCACGGCCGTCGGCGTTGCTGGGAAGTTGACCAAACTTGATCATTTAGAGGAAGTAAAAGTCGTAACAAGGTTTCCGTAGGGGAACCTGCGGAAGGATCATTAACGTGTGTGTATGTGTGCGAGACGCGTGATATGTTCACGAACGTTGTTGCGCCGCTGTTGCTGTTGCTGTTGTTGCTGTTGCGACGACGACGACGACGACGACGACGACGACTTCGTACATACCGTGTTTACACATATATATATGTAATACATCCATAATGATATATATATACGACATATATACATATATATGTACGTACGCGCGCGCGCTGCTGTTCGTATCTAATGCGGACGAGCGCGCGCGCGTGTGCGTGCGTGTGTGTGTGCGTGTTTGTATATATGTATAAAAAATAAAATGTGAAATAATTGTCTCTAGCGTCTATTACGCCTAACGGCGCAGCGGCGACGGCGCCGTGGCGGTGGCCGGTGGCGGTGGTGGCATTCGTCGAAAGTGCTACCGCCGCCGCTGCCTCCGCCGCCGTCGAAGCGGCCGGGTGGCGGAAAAACGCCGAGAGACGAGCGCCGACCGGGGCATACCAAACGGAGCGTTCGAAGCGGTGAAAATCCCCACTGCCTAGCTCAGGCCCTTTATTGTCGGTTGGCGCTATACAAAACGAAATTTAAGCGGTTAGAAAGATGACAATGTCGTGCGTCACGCCAGCTCGTTGGGGGGTGCGCGGGTCGTCGTCGTTCATCATTCTAAAGGATTCGCGTCGGGGCGTTAAGCTTTTTCGGTGCCGTTTCTTTATGAACGCCTCGGCGCACATGAATTCGACCAACTTTCGACGTTAATACATAAAAACGGACAATCAAGTGGCCGACGGCGAGAGCCGTAGGCCGCTACCGTAAGTAATAACAACATTAAGAAAAAACCATTACCCTGGACGGTGGATCACTTGGCTCGCGGGTCGATGAAGAACGCAGTTAACTGCGCGTCATAGTGTGAACTGCAGGACACATTTGAACATCGACATTTCGAACGCACATTGCGGTCCGTGGAGAAATATCCAGGACCACTCCTGTCTGAGGGCCGGCTGTTAAAATATAAAAACCACACTGTTCGGTGTAGAACGCGCGCTACGTGCGCTCGCGCCGGTCGATGCGCGCGGCGGTGACGCGCGACGCGGCGGCGGCGGGTTGGTGGGGGGTGATGAACGAGCTCGCGGACGGTGCGATGGGACGATCTCTAATAAGAGTCTCTCGTCCGCGCCGCCGCGGCTCTCACTCTCTCTCTCTCTCACTATCCGCCGTCGCTGTCGTCGCGCTGCCGCTGCCGCACTACCGCGCGCGGGCGAGCGGGCGCGCGCTCTTTCGAACAATTGACGGTTTCCGTTGAACGTTCTTCGCGACGGACGACGGACGGCGGGGTGCTGCACCCCTCACGTCCGCGTACGCGCGGAGCGCGTTTACGGTCCGTTTAAATATATCGAATTGTATTGAATATGAAACGAGTGTGAAAAGATTACACGCATCGCTAAGACGCGAGTCTTCGTAGTGCGGTCTTCGTCCGAGCTCATCGGTTCGTGTATACGATATAATAAAATATATCGGAAGCACAGACGACGCGTCTCCGACGGATGCGACCGGCAGGCGGTGAATGTTTTCTTGCGCGGCAAGCGTAACGCACACACAAACATATGTAAGTAAACATTACGTGATGTTCATGTGCGCGCGCGCCTAGCCCGATGCGAGAGAGTTCACCGCTCGTCGTCGCTACGCATCCGTATTATGTCGGTGATACGCGTCGTCGTTCCAGTGCGAACGTTATATTATCGTATCGATACGGACCGATACCGAAAGGGCCGGACGATCGATCGCTAACGAAAAGTACTCGCGCTCGCGTATGCGTGTCGAGATTTTCGTTTACGCTCGTATCATCATAATCATCATCGTCATCGTCGTCGTTCATCGCGCAACGCGTGTTGTGTGTGCAGCGTTGCGTTGTGCGTGCGCGCGTCTAGAGACCTCTAAGGACTCGCGACGCGCGCGCCTCGCGCACGCGCACTCGCTCTGCGACGCGCGATGATCGCGACGGTGGGGGTGGTGTACGGTAGGCGGACTCGACGTCCGAAGGGCGTCCCGCGACGACGACCGGCCGCCGTGCGCGCTTGCTTGCTTGCGCGCGCGGTCCGTCGGTTCGTCGTCGTCAAAAATATAATAAGGGACGTCGCGTACGGATATCGCGTCTGCCTCGAATTTTTATCGTTGGCCTCAGATCAGGGAGGATCACCCGCCGAATTTAAGCATATTAGTAAGCGGAGGAAAAGAAACTAACAAGGATTTCCCTAGTAGCGGCGAGCGAACAGGAAAGAGCCCAGCACTGAATCCCGCGATCGTCTCGAGCGCGGGAGATGTGGTGTTCGGGAGGTTCCGCTTTCTCGTCGTCGATACTCCTGTCCAAGTTCGTCTTGAACGGGGCCGTTTTCCCGCAGAGGGTGCCAGGCCCGTAGCGACGGAGGGCGGCGGCGAGAGGGACTCTCCTAAGAGTCGGGTTGCTTGAGAGTGCAGCCCTAAGTGGGTGGTAAACTCCATCTAAGGCTAAATATAACCGCGAGACCGATAGCGAACAAGTACCGTGAGGGAAAGTTGAAAAGAACTTTGAAGAGAGAGTTCAAGAGTACGTGAAACCGTTCAGGGGTAAACCTGCGAAACTCGAATGAACGAACGGAGAGATTCATCGTCATTCCGCGGCGTACGCGCCCGCGCTCTGATGCGACGTCCGGTCCGCCTTTAATCGGGCGCTGTATCGCGTCGCACGGGCCGGTGCGCGTCGACGTCCGCGGAGGGCGTGCACTTCTCTCTCAGTAATGCATCGCGACCCGTTCGGGTGTCGATCTAAGCGCCGCCGACGGGCAGCCC
>NW_027181740.1:7500-15000 GCF_028537555.1 Battus philenor | reverse complement strand
TTCCCGCATATACATGGGACTGGCGCGAGACGCGCCGGTCGGCCGAATCGAGTTCTCTCCGATGCTCTTCTGTTTTGTTTTGTTTGTTGGTGGTTGTGGAGTGTGGAGTGTGTTTTTTTGGTTGGTGGGGTGTGTGTGTGTGTGGTGGTGGTGTTAGTTTGTTTGCGGAGATTGCGTTTTTTTTAGATTTAGTTTTTTTTTTTTTTTTTATAAAAAAAAAAAAAATTTAAAAATTATTCTTAGAAAACGCGCGCGAATCGAACAAAACTAATAACACCGATACACAAACAACGCGCGCCACCAACGAGAACGCCCGAAACTGAAACTTCTATAACCGACAAACGCACGAACGACACAGCGGCGGCGGAGGAGGGAAGAAAAAGGGGATCATCTCCCCACAACAACACACCGTAAACTGTGTCGGACGACGTCTCCGTTATGTAAGAGCGGAAGGCGTAAGAGAACGTCTCGTTTAATTAACGCGAACGGCGTTGGGCTCCCGAGTCGACTTCGGGGCGGCCCTTAACGCATCGCATCAACGAGCTCGTCGCGCGCTAGTCGCGCGACGGTCGATCATGATATATAAATCAAGGATTTCGGATCTCTCTAAAACCGGGCTGGAAATCGGTCATTGTTCGTTTTGCGAAACGATATTTTATAAAAGTGAAGATTTGTATGTGTCTCGTCAAAGAACGTTCCGATGAATCGGACGCGATGCCGCGTCCAAAGTAAATCTGGACGAACGCGAGGCGAGTGTTGAGATATACATTTTCCTCCGTGAACAGATAGAAAAACGAATTCATTTTGTTGTTGCGGTGTGGTGTTGTGTGTGTATTGTAATAAATACGCACGCACGCACGCACGCAAAAAGCTACCTAGGCACCGGCGCGTCACGGCGTTTCGAACGTCCGACGCGTCGCTTGTCACACGTCTATCATATCATCATCACCCTCATATCTCTCGTATGTGCGGTGTTGGTGTGTGTTAGCTCTACTAGCTAGCTCCCTGGTTGATCCTGCCAGTAGTTATATGCTTGTCTCAAAGATTAAGCCATGCATGTCTCAGTGCAAGCCGTATTAAGGCGATACCGCGAATGGCTCAATATATCAGTTTTGGTTCCTTAGATCTTACCTCGGTTACTTGGATAACTGTGGTAATTCTAGAGCTAATACATGCAATCAGAACTCTGACCAGTGATGGGATGAGTGCTTTTATTAGATCAAAACCAATCGACGGAGGGCCTCGCGTCCGAAGTCGTTAATTTTGATGAATCTGGATAACTTTTGCCGATCGCATGGTCCAGCACCGGCGACGCATCTTTCAAATGTCTGCCTTATCAACTTTCGATGGTAGTTTCTGCGACTACCATGGTTGTCACGGGTAACGGGGAATCAGGGTTCGATTCCGGAGAGGGAGCCTGAGAAACGGCTACCACATCCAAGGAAGGCAGCAGGCGCGCAAATTACCCACTCCCGGCACGGGGAGGTAGTGACGAAAAATAACGATACGGGACTCTTACGAGGCCTCGTAATCGGAATGAGTACACTTTAAATATTTTAACGAGGAACAATTGGAGGGCAAGTCTGGTGCCAGCAGCCGCGGTAACTCCAGCTCCAATAGCGTATACTAAAATTGTTGCGGTTAAAAAGCTCGTAGTTGCATTTGTGCGCCGCGCTGTCGGTGCACCGCATCCGCGGTGATACTGACACGTCTGCGGAGCATATCGTCGGTGAGCCGTCGGTAAAACGGCGGTTCAATATCAAAATCCTATCGCGGTGCTCTTCGGTGAGTGTCGAGATGGGCCGACAATTTTACTTTGAACAAATTAGAGTGCTCAAAGCGGGCTCAAAATGCTGCTTGAATATTTCGTGCATGGAATAATAGAATATGATCTCGGTTCTATTTTGTTGGTTTTCAGAACTCCGAGGTAATGATTAATAGGGATAACTGGGGGCATTCGTATTGCGACGTTAGAGGTGAAATTCTTGGATCGTCGCAAGACGAACATCAGCGAAAGCATTTGCCAAAGGTGTTTTCATCAATCAAGAACGAAAGTTAGAGGTTCGAAGGCGATTAGATACCGCCCTAGTTCTAACCGTAAATATGTCATCTAGCGATCCGCCGACGTTACTACGATGGCTCGGCGGGCAGCTTCCGGGAAACCAAAGATTTTGGACTCCGGGGGGAGTATGGTTGCAAAGCTGAAACTTAAAGGAATTGACGGAAGGGCACCACCAGGAGTGGAGCCTGCGGCTTAATTTGACTCAACACGGGAAATCTCACCAGGCCCGGACACCGGAAGGATTGACAGATTAACAGCTCTTTCTTGATTCGGTGGGTGGTGGTGCATGGCCGTTCTTAGTTGGTGGAGCGATTTGTCTGGTTAATTCCGGTAACGAACGAGACTCTAGCCTGCTAAATAGGCGTCGTCATTTAGGTGTGCGCCGCTCCGGTGGCGCAACTCACTGGCGACGTATTAAAATTCTTCTTAGAGGGACCGGCGGCTTCGAGCCGCACGAGATTGAGCAATAACAGGTCTGTGATGCCCTTAGATGTCCTGGGCCGCACGCGCGCTACACTGAAGGAATCAGCATGTTCTCCCTGGCCTAGAGGCCCGGGCAACCCGTTGAAACTCCTTCGTGCTGGGGATTGGGGTTTGCAATTATCCCCCATAAACGAGGAATTCCTAGTAAGCGCGAGTCATAAGCTCGCGTTGATTACGTCCCTGCCCTTTGTACACACCGCCCGTCGCTACTACCGATTGAATGATTTAGTGAGGTCTTCGGACCGACACGCGGTGGCTTCACGGCCGTCGGCGTTGCTGGGAAGTTGACCAAACTTGATCATTTAGAGGAAGTAAAAGTCGTAACAAGGTTTCCGTAGGGGAACCTGCGGAAGGATCATTAACGTGTGTGTATGTGTGCGAGACGCGTGATATGTTCACGAACGTTGTTGCGCCGCTGTTGCTGTTGCTGTTGTTGCTGTTGCGACGACGACGACGACGACGACGACGACGACTTCGTACATACCGTGTTTACACATATATATATGTAATACATCCATAATGATATATATATACGACATATATACATATATATGTACGTACGCGCGCGCGCTGCTGTTCGTATCTAATGCGGACGAGCGCGCGCGCGTGTGCGTGCGTGTGTGTGTGCGTGTTTGTATATATGTATAAAAAATAAAATGTGAAATAATTGTCTCTAGCGTCTATTACGCCTAACGGCGCAGCGGCGACGGCGCCGTGGCGGTGGCCGGTGGCGGTGGTGGCATTCGTCGAAAGTGCTACCGCCGCCGCTGCCTCCGCCGCCGTCGAGGGAGCCTGAGAAACGGCTACCACATCCAAGGAAGGCAGCAGGCGCGCAAATTACCCACTCCCGGCACGGGGAGGTAGTGACGAAAAATAACGATACGGGACTCTTACGAGGCCTCGTAATCGGAATGAGTACACTTTAAATATTTTAACGAGGAACAATTGGAGGGCAAGTCTGGTGCCAGCAGCCGCGGTAACTCCAGCTCCAATAGCGTATACTAAAATTGTTGCGGTTAAAAAGCTCGTAGTTGCATTTGTGCGCCGCGCTGTCGGTGCACCGCATCCGCGGTGATACTGACACGTCTGCGGAGCATATCGTCGGTGAGCCGTCGGTAAAACGGCGGTTCAATATCAAAATCCTATCGCGGTGCTCTTCGGTGAGTGTCGAGATGGGCCGACAATTTTACTTTGAACAAATTAGAGTGCTCAAAGCGGGCTCAAAATGCTGCTTGAATATTTCGTGCATGGAATAATAGAATATGATCTCGGTTCTATTTTGTTGGTTTTCAGAACTCCGAGGTAATGATTAATAGGGATAACTGGGGGCATTCGTATTGCGACGTTAGAGGTGAAATTCTTGGATCGTCGCAAGACGAACATCAGCGAAAGCATTTGCCAAAGGTGTTTTCATCAATCAAGAACGAAAGTTAGAGGTTCGAAGGCGATTAGATACCGCCCTAGTTCTAACCGTAAATATGTCATCTAGCGATCCGCCGACGTTACTACGATGGCTCGGCGGGCAGCTTCCGGGAAACCAAAGATTTTGGACTCCGGGGGGAGTATGGTTGCAAAGCTGAAACTTAAAGGAATTGACGGAAGGGCACCACCAGGAGTGGAGCCTGCGGCTTAATTTGACTCAACACGGGAAATCTCACCAGGCCCGGACACCGGAAGGATTGACAGATTAACAGCTCTTTCTTGATTCGGTGGGTGGTGGTGCATGGCCGTTCTTAGTTGGTGGAGCGATTTGTCTGGTTAATTCCGGTAACGAACGAGACTCTAGCCTGCTAAATAGGCGTCGTCATTTAGGTGTGCGCCGCTCCGGTGGCGCAACTCACTGGCGACGTATTAAAATTCTTCTTAGAGGGACCGGCGGCTTCGAGCCGCACGAGATTGAGCAATAACAGGTCTGTGATGCCCTTAGATGTCCTGGGCCGCACGCGCGCTACACTGAAGGAATCAGCATGTTCTCCCTGGCCTAGAGGCCCGGGCAACCCGTTGAAACTCCTTCGTGCTGGGGATTGGGGTTTGCAATTATCCCCCATAAACGAGGAATTCCTAGTAAGCGCGAGTCATAAGCTCGCGTTGATTACGTCCCTGCCCTTTGTACACACCGCCCGTCGCTACTACCGATTGAATGATTTAGTGAGGTCTTCGGACCGACACGCGGTGGCTTCACGGCCGTCGGCGTTGCTGGGAAGTTGACCAAACTTGATCATTTAGAGGAAGTAAAAGTCGTAACAAGGTTTCCGTAGGGGAACCTGCGGAAGGATCATTAACGTGTGTGTATGTGTGCGAGACGCGTGATATGTTCACGAACGTTGTTGCGCCGACGACGGGTGACGACGACGACGACGACTTCGTACATACCGTGTTTACACATATATATATGTAATACATCCATAATGATATATATATATACGACATATATACATATATATGTACGTACGCGCGCGCTGCTGTTCGTATCTAATGCGGACGAGCGCGCGCGCGTGTGCGTGCGTGTGTGTGTGCGTGTTTGTATATATGTATAAAAAATAAAATGTGAAATAATTGTCTCTAGCGTCTATTACGCCTAACGGCGCAGCGGCGACGGCGCCGTGGCGGTGGCCGGTGGCGGTGGTGGCATTCGTCGAAAGTGCTACCGCCGCCGCTGCCTCCGCCGCCGTCGAAGCGGCCGGGTGGCGGAAAAACGCCGAGAGACGAGCGCCGACCGGGGCATACCAAACGGAGCGTTCGAAGCGGTGAAAATCCCCACTGCCTAGCTCAGGCCCTTTATTGTCGGTTGGCGCTATACAAAACGAAATTTAAGCGGTTAGAAAGATGACAATGTCGTGCGTCACGCCAGCTCGTTGGGGGGTGCGCGGGTCGTCGTCGTTCATCATTCTAAAGGATTCGCGTCGGGGCGTTAAGCTTTTTCGGTGCCGTTTCTTTATGAACGCCTCGGCGCACATGAATTCGACCAACTTTCGACGTTAATACATAAAAACGGACAATCAAGTGGCCGACGGCGAGAGCCGTAGGCCGCTACCGTAAGTAATAACAACATTAAGAAAAAACCATTACCCTGGACGGTGGATCACTTGGCTCGCGGGTCGATGAAGAACGCAGTTAACTGCGCGTCATAGTGTGAACTGCAGGACACATTTGAACATCGACATTTCGAACGCACATTGCGGTCCGTGGAGAAATATCCAGGACCACTCCTGTCTGAGGGCCGGCTGTTAAAATATAAAAACCACACTGTTCGGTGTAGAACGCGCGCTACGTGCGCTCGCGCCGGTCGATGCGCGCGGCGGTGACGCGCGACGCGGCGGCGGCGGGTTGGTGGGGGGTGATGAACGAGCTCGCGGACGGTGCGATGGGACGATCTCTAATAAGAGTCTCTCGTCCGCGCCGCCGCGGCTCTCACTCTCTCTCTCTCTCACTATCCGCCGTCGCTGTCGTCGCGCTGCCGCTGCCGCACTACCGCGCGCGGGCGAGCGGGCGCGCGCTCTTTCGAACAATTGACGGTTTCCGTTGAACGTTCTTCGCGACGGACGACGGACGGCGGGGTGCTGCACCCCTCACGTCCGCGTACGCGCGGAGCGCG
Organism: Battus philenor; assembly: GCF_028537555.1. NCBI lineage: Eukaryota > Metazoa > Arthropoda > Insecta > Lepidoptera > Papilionidae > Battus > Battus philenor. Next base: position 8,860 of record NW_027181740.1, on the reverse strand, counting down.
TTTACGGTCCGTTTAAATATATCGAATTGTATTGAATATGAAACGAGTGTGAAAAGATTACACGCATCGCTAAGACGCGAGTCTTCGTAGTGCGGTCTTCGTCCGAGCTCATCGGTTCGTGTATACGATATAATAAAATATATCGGAAGCACAGACGACGCGTCTCCGACGGATGCGACCGGCAGGCGGTGAATGTTTTCTTGCGCGGCAAGCGTAACGCACACACAAACATATGTAAGTAAACATTACGTGATGTTCATGTGCGCGCGCGCCTAGCCCGATGCGAGAGAGTTCACCGCTCGTCGTCGCTACGCATCCGTATTATGTCGGTGATACGCGTCGTCGTTCCAGTGCGAACGTTATATTATCGTATCGATACGGACCGATACCGAAAGGGCCGGACGATCGATCGCTAACGAAAAGTACTCGCGCTCGCGTATGCGTGTCGAGATTTTCGTTTACGCTCGTATCATCATAATCATCATCGTCATCGTCGTCGTTCATCGCGCAACGCGTGTTGTGTGTGCAGCGTTGCGTTGTGCGTGCGCGCGTCTAGAGACCTCTAAGGACTCGCGACGCGCGCGCCTCGCGCACGCGCACTCGCTCTGCGACGCGCGATGATCGCGACGGTGGGGGTGGTGTACGGTAGGCGGACTCGACGTCCGAAGGGCGTCCCGCGACGACGACCGGCCGCCGTGCGCGCTTGCTTGCTTGCGCGCGCGGTCCGTCGGTTCGTCGTCGTCAAAAATATAATAAGGGACGTCGCGTACGGATATCGCGTCTGCCTCGAATTTTTATCGTTGGCCTCAGATCAGGGAGGATCACCCGCCGAATTTAAGCATATTAGTAAGCGGAGGAAAAGAAACTAACAAGGATTTCCCTAGTAGCGGCGAGCGAACAGGAAAGAGCCCAGCACTGAATCCCGCGATCGTCTCGAGCGCGGGAGATGTGGTGTTCGGGAGGTTCCGCTTTCTCGTCGTCGATACTCCTGTCCAAGTTCGTCTTGAACGGGGCCGTTTTCCCGCAGAGGGTGCCAGGCCCGTAGCGACGGAGGGCGGCGGCGAGAGGGACTCTCCTAAGAGTCGGGTTGCTTGAGAGTGCAGCCCTAAGTGGGTGGTAAACTCCATCTAAGGCTAAATATAACCGCGAGACCGATAGCGAACAAGTACCGTGAGGGAAAGTTGAAAAGAACTTTGAAGAGAGAGTTCAAGAGTACGTGAAACCGTTCAGGGGTAAACCTGCGAAACTCGAATGAACGAACGGAGAGATTCATCGTCATTCCGCGGCGTACGCGCCCGCGCTCTGATGCGACGTCCGGTCCGCCTTTAATCGGGCGCTGTATCGCGTCGCACGGGCCGGT
>NW_027181740.1:0-2500 GCF_028537555.1 Battus philenor | reverse complement strand
GACATCGAGATCAGGGTCAGATATAGATATGTAGATCGGTGGTATGCAATCGATACGCGAACGCTCTATAGCGCTACGCGGAGACGCATACAGTCGTTCCCGCATATACATGGGACTGGCGCGAGACGCGCCGGTCGGCCGAATCGAGTTCTCTCCGATGCTCTTCTGTTTTGTTTTGTTTGTTGGTGGTTGTGGAGTGTGGAGTGTGTTTTTTTGGTTGGTGGGGTGTGTGTGTGTGTGGTGGTGGTGTTAGTTTGTTTGCGGAGATTGCGTTTTTTTTAGATTTAGTTTTTTTTTTTTTTTTTATAAAAAAAAAAAAAATTTAAAAATTATTCTTAGAAAACGCGCGCGAATCGAACAAAACTAATAACACCGATACACAAACAACGCGCGCCACCAACGAGAACGCCCGAAACTGAAACTTCTATAACCGACAAACGCACGAACGACACAGCGGCGGCGGAGGAGGGAAGAAAAAGGGGATCATCTCCCCACAACAACACACCGTAAACTGTGTCGGACGACGTCTCCGTTATGTAAGAGCGGAAGGCGTAAGAGAACGTCTCGTTTAATTAACGCGAACGGCGTTGGGCTCCCGAGTCGACTTCGGGGCGGCCCTTAACGCATCGCATCAACGAGCTCGTCGCGCGCTAGTCGCGCGACGGTCGATCATGATATATAAATCAAGGATTTCGGATCTCTCTAAAACCGGGCGGGCTGGAAATCGGTCATTGTTCGTTTTGCGAAACGATATTTTATAAAAGTGAAGATTTGTATGTGTCTCGTCAAAGAACGTTCCGATGAATCGGACGCGATGCCGCGTCCAAAGTAAATCTGGACGAACGCGAGGCGAGTGTTGAGATATACATTTTCCTCCGTGAACAGATAGAAAAACGAATTCATTTTGTTGTTGCGGTGTGGTGTTGTGTGTGTATTGTAATAAATACGCACGCACGCACGCACGCAAAAAGCTACCTAGGCACCGGCGCGTCACGGCGTTTCGAACGTCCGACGCGTCGCTTGTCACACGTCTATCATATCATCATCACCCTCATATCTCTCGTATGTGCGGTGTTGGTGTGTGTTAGCTCTACTAGCTAGCTCCCTGGTTGATCCTGCCAGTAGTTATATGCTTGTCTCAAAGATTAAGCCATGCATGTCTCAGTGCAAGCCGTATTAAGGCGATACCGCGAATGGCTCAATATATCAGTTTTGGTTCCTTAGATCTTACCTCGGTTACTTGGATAACTGTGGTAATTCTAGAGCTAATACATGCAATCAGAACTCTGACCAGTGATGGGATGAGTGCTTTTATTAGATCAAAACCAATCGACGGAGGGCCTCGCGTCCGAAGTCGTTAATTTTGATGAATCTGGATAACTTTTGCCGATCGCATGGTCCAGCACCGGCGACGCATCTTTCAAATGTCTGCCTTATCAACTTTCGATGGTAGTTTCTGCGACTACCATGGTTGTCACGGGTAACGGGGAATCAGGGTTCGATTCCGGAGAGGGAGCCTGAGAAACGGCTACCACATCCAAGGAAGGCAGCAGGCGCGCAAATTACCCACTCCCGGCACGGGGAGGTAGTGACGAAAAATAACGATACGGGACTCTTACGAGGCCTCGTAATCGGAATGAGTACACTTTAAATATTTTAACGAGGAACAATTGGAGGGCAAGTCTGGTGCCAGCAGCCGCGGTAACTCCAGCTCCAATAGCGTATACTAAAATTGTTGCGGTTAAAAAGCTCGTAGTTGCATTTGTGCGCCGCGCTGTCGGTGCACCGCATCCGCGGTGATACTGACACGTCTGCGGAGCATATCGTCGGTGAGCCGTCGGTAAAACGGCGGTTCAATATCAAAATCCTATCGCGGTGCTCTTCGGTGAGTGTCGAGATGGGCCGACAATTTTACTTTGAACAAATTAGAGTGCTCAAAGCGGGCTCAAAATGCTGCTTGAATATTTCGTGCATGGAATAATAGAATATGATCTCGGTTCTATTTTGTTGGTTTTCAGAACTCCGAGGTAATGATTAATAGGGATAACTGGGGGCATTCGTATTGCGACGTTAGAGGTGAAATTCTTGGATCGTCGCAAGACGAACATCAGCGAAAGCATTTGCCAAAGGTGTTTTCATCAATCAAGAACGAAAGTTAGAGGTTCGAAGGCGATTAGATACCGCCCTAGTTCTAACCGTAAATATGTCATCTAGCGATCCGCCGACGTTACTACGATGGCTCGGCGGGCAGCTTCCGGGAAACCAAAGATTTTGGACTCCGGGGGGAGTATGGTTGCAAAGCTGAAACTTAAAGGAATTGACGGAAGGGCACCACCAGGAGTGGAGCCTGCGGCTTAATTTGACTCAACACGGGAAATCTCACCAGGCCCGGACACCGGAAGGATTGACAGATTAACAGCTCTTTCTTGATTCGGTGGGTGGTGGTGCATGGCCGTTCTTAGTTGGTGGAGCGATTTGTCTGGTTAATTCCGGTAACGAA
>NW_027181739.1:20000-27530 GCF_028537555.1 Battus philenor | reverse complement strand
ATCTCAACTCCCCTTCGGTCCGTGGACCGGCTACCCCACCAGGTGTTATGCGCATTGACGTCGCCACCCAGCACCACGTTGGCAGTCCCCAAGCCCTCCACGGCCGAGCCGATCCGGTCCAGGTATGGTCCGACGGGCGTATTAGGCTCCAGGTAGACGGACACCACCCCTATCTCCCAAGCCCCAGTCCTCAGCCTGGCCACGGCAACGTTGCCAGACGTGAGTTGGGGACATTGAGTGATATCGATGGTGTCGTCGAATAGCACAATGGCCGCCTTGACAACCTCCCCGTTGCCTCGCGCGACACATTGTACCACCCTTGTCCCTGGGTAGTGCCTCATCTCGCCAATAGCGCCGATATACGGCTCCTGGACCAATGCGAACGCCCAGCCTCTCTTCGGCGCTTCGCATATCAGCTCGGCTGTAGCGAGCTCGGACCTTTGCAGGTTAAGCTGCGCCACGCGGTACTGGTGGTGCCCTGCGCGGAGAGTGCGGTGGGTCACCTGGGTGCCCTTAGCAATACGCTACGGACGCCCGTGCAATGGTGTCCCACTTTCTCCGCACAGGACAGTCTTCGTCGAATGCGCCGTGGTCCCACCGGTCTGCCTTAGCTTGTCGGCAGTTCCGGCAGGCGGGAGGTTTCCCGGCTTGCCGATCCGGACACTCGGCGCGTAGGTGCCGGCCACCACAATGGCTGCAGCGGTCTTCGCTTTCCGCGCAGTGCCGTTTGGTGTGGCCGTAACCCAGGCACCGAGTGCACTGGACTAGCGGGGAGTGGTCCTGCACCCGCACTCGCTGGAGGTCCACGTGCATGTAGCCCGCAGCCGTCAGTCGTCCCCAGAGAGCAGGCGACACGCGCATGACCACGTGGATCGTCTGCACATTTCGCGCCCTCCTCCTGAACCTTACCTCCGCCCGCTGATCCTCCTCAGAGACGTCTACCAGCAGATGTTTATTCTGGTTTTTGATGGCCTTTACTATTTCTTCATTCGTGTTATAGGCCATCACGTCTCTGAGCAGCACCAGCGGATCCTTGTTTTTCACTTCGGCAAGGCTCAGGTCCTTCCCTGCTCTCCTCAGCCCCTCACGCACCCTCTCCAGCTCGGCCTCTGAGCCGCAGCCCAGGATGACGCGACCGTCCCGCACCCTGCGGATCCGGTCGACCCTTATGCCGGTCTGGGTGGCGTTTAGGGCCTTTCGAATTTTGCCCAGAACCTGCTCGCCCGTGTCGGTCCCCGACGAGACCGCCACCGAGTGCTTAGGTTCGCACCCCGGTGGCGGCCTTTTTGCCGGGGCGGCCGCCACGCTCGCGTACGTGCCGGGAGGCTTCCCCTTTTCTTGTATTGTTGTTTTTGTAGCCACGAGAGACTCCCTCAAGCCCTCCAATTCCTTGGTATTGGCTTCAAGGAGTCTCGCGTGGCTTTCTAGTTTCTTTAGGAGCTCGCAATGGGTCGCCGGCGGGGGGTTTGCGGGTGGGTCCTTTACTTCTACTTCCACCCGGTTTGCCCCACTCGCCGGCTCCTCTACTGGACCCCCTTTTGGGTCCTGGGTTCGTCCCCTGTTTGCGAGCTCCGCCTCCTTGTAAAGCTCGTAGAGCCGATTTATCGCGTTGATTACCTGCTCCTTTATTTCGGTCTTCAGGTTGCGCGAGCTGCCCAAGTGCAGTTTTGCCTTAGTTAGGCACGCTCGCGCCTCCTTCACTCGATCTGCGGACGCCGGCTTGTCCCCTTTCGGGGATTGCCCGGCCGCCGCAGGAGCAGGTGTCGGCTCCACCGCTTTCGGCACCGCACGCGTCCTCGGTTTGACGGCCGGCGCGACGCTGCGGGGAGAGGTCCTGGGCTTCTTCCCTTGTCCCTCCCATTCCCCCACACTCCTCCGGACGCTCTTAATGGGCGAGGTGCTCACCCTGCACGCCTGGCTGGCGCCTGCCTGGCTCACCTCGCCCGCGTCGGTGGTCTTTGTGGGGGTCCGGTACATGGTAGGGGTACTCGTCTGAAGTGTAAAAATTTTAAAAATTTTAAAATTCAAAAATGTAAATAATTAAAATGTTCTAAATTAAAAATTAAAATCAAAATTAAAAATTTAAAAATTTAAAAATTTCAAAAATAAAGTATTATATACTTAGTCCTAAATTGTTCTAATTTAAAATTGAAGTATTATATACTTCGTCCGTTATTAAAAGTTTAAAGTATTTAATACTTAGTCTTACAGTTCAAAATTTAAAAATGTAAACAATAATGTCAACTTAACTCTAGTGCAACAAGGCAAAAAGACTCTTAAACTAAGGCAATAGGGCCCCTATTCTATTGCAGTTGCTGTCTATAACAAAGACCGGTCGTAAAATTTTTTACCCCGCGCGGCGCGCCGTTTAACTCCCTGTAATATTAATTATTATTGCTACGCACGGCGCGTCGCTCGCGCGGTGCGGACGGCAACGTCTCCCGGCTCGCTGACCTCGCCCGCGGCCGCAGGGGCGCGCCCGAAGTTCGGCAACTGCGCACGACAAAGCGTGCGCGTGCGAGAGAGACGGTTGCGCCGCCCGGTAGGTCTATCCCTTTCCGCGGCGCTCAGGCGCGCACCAGATGTTTTGCTACGGCCGCGGCGGCGCGAATCTGGCTCGGTTTTATGTTTTTTACCTTCTACCGTCCGCTTATTTTTATTAAGGTGCTTTGTTATAAACAGCAACTATTGTCTAATTCTACTTATAATGCTAATCTTAAAACTATGGGATAGGTCAAAAAGACCTCACTCCCAGTGACAGCCGCCGAGTATTTTAATTTCTAGTATTTATAAAGGGAATTTAACCTTGTGGTGGGCTAAAAAGAAAATGTAATTACCCACCACTTTATTTATTTAATATTACGCTTTGTAAATGCGTGTAATACTCGGCGGCTATCTTACTTATGCTAAGTCCAGGTCGCTCCCGGCTCCCGGCTGCAACCTCCGCGGTCCTCGGACCCTTAAAAGGCCCCGGATGTTCGCTGGTATTCTCGAAGTAAGGTTCCAACCGGTTTTCTTTATGTTTTCCAGTTGGAATTCCCTTACTTCGGCTGCAGCTCCTCCGTCTGTGGTCGTAAAAATCCAAAAAAGGTGTCAAACGAGAGGCCTTGGTACGGCGCACCTCGCCACAGTTGCCGTTACACGATTTCCCACTGAAAATCGTGCAGCGTTTTAATTTTTTCTTTTCTTACTTGCTCACTGTAATTTTTGTTTTTGTGTTTAAAAATCCAAATTATGTCCAATTTACACTTTTTTGGTGTCAAAGCGTTCGGGCTGTGAACGCGCTTTTTTTGACACTATTTTCACTAATTTTCGAGCACTTTTACTGACACTTTTTGATTTATCGATCTATTTTGAGCGATCTAGGCCACGTGGGAGCGTGCGTTCTGCTCGGGAGCGTACGGCGGACTGGGTTAGGTTTTTTTTTTTTTTTTTTTTTTTTTTTTTTTTTTTTTTTTTTTTTTTTTTTTTATTCGTACCCCTATCTAGTTTGGGACAGGGTCTTTTGTATCAATATAATTTTTCACATTTCTTATTATTTTCTTTCTCTTCTTTCTTTCCTTATAATGTCATTTCTTTCATTCTATTTTCTATCTTTCATTCCACAATTCATCTTTCTTTCTCATTCGCCCTATTCAGCTTTCATTCTTCCCTCTTTTCTTATTAATAATTACATTTTACTGGACTGGGTTAGGTTAGGTTAGGTTAGGTTAGGTTAGGTTAGGTTAGGTTAGGTTAGGTTAGGTTAGGTTAGGTTAGGTTAGGTTAGGTTAGGTTAGGTTAGGTTAGGTTAGGTTAGGTTAGGTTAGGTTAGGTTAGGTTAGGTTAGGTTAGGTTAGGTTAGGTTAGGTTAGGTTAGGTTAGGTTAGGTTAGGTTAGGTTAGGTTAGGTTAGGTTAGGTTAGGTTAGGTTAGGTTAGGTTAGGTTAGGTTAGGTTAGGTTAGGTTAGGTTAGGTTAGGTTAGGTTTTTTTTTTTTTTTTTTTTTTTTTTTTTTTTTTTTTTTTTTTTTGACCCCCGCTATTGGGGGTCTCTCGTACCCCTATCTTTTTGTGGGACAGGGTCTTTTGTTACAGTAATTTTTTCACATATATTTTTTTTTTTTATTTTCATACTCATCAGTCTTTCATCACATATTCTTTTAGTCTGTCTTTCATGCTATATTTCTTTCTTTTGTGCCCTTCTATACTACTCTTCTTTCATCCCTTTTTTTATTTTGTATATCTTATTTTCTAGGTATCACATATTTGCACATTTATTATTTATTTTATAACAGTCTTTTATCTTATACCTAGGTTTTATTTATTTCTATAATCTTTTTAACTATTGTTTTACAATAATATACAAAATCCTGCCTAGTAGCTTTATCGCCTATCAGGGAGGGTATCGTGTCTTCTTTGACCTGAACACCAGACCGGCACTCGAAGTCGAGCCGGAGTCCCCCGAATGCGGGACACCGGGCCACAAGGTGGATCACGGTCTGGCCCACGCCCGGTTCACAGAAGCACGAGGGGTCCTCCTTGAGCTTGAACCTATGAAGGTACTCAGAGAACCCCCCGTGCCCCGTGAAGAGCTGGGCCGAGACCGCGTCCACCTCGATGCTGCGGAGCACGCGGTAGGCTGAGACGGCGTCCGGGAAAAACATCCTCGTTACCGAAGCCGTCGTTCCTTCCACATACCTCCTGTTCCATTCGTCGAGCGACTCCAGTCTCAGTTGCCGCTTGACGAATGAAACAGGGCATCTCTCGTACTCTGGTCGTCTTTTACTCTTCAGGGCCGCTTCCTTGGCCAGCTGGTCCGCCCTCTCGTTCCCCTCCATCCCCGCGTGCGCTTTCACCCAGAACAACCTTACATCCTTCCCTTTCTCTCTCGCTTTCATTACATTCTCCTTCACTCTTAACGCTAAGGGATGGAGGGTGTCCGATCTTGCGACAGTTTCGAGAGCGGACCGCGAGTCGCTCAGTACGGCGCAGACTTGCGCCGACTCGCCGGCCGCGTACCCTGTTGCCTCAGCTAGAGCCAGCAGCTCTGCCTGGTATACGGTGCAGAAGTTGCCCAACTTGAGTTTCTTTGTGTATGACTCTACGGCGCCCCGCTTGACGCAGAACGCCGCACCCACCTTATCCTCTATGCGGCTGCCGTCGGTATAAATTACCAGATCGGCAGCCGCGGTGGCAAGTCGGACTTCCTCCGCACTTTCCCCCAGACAGGAGAACTCCACACCAACTTGACCAGACGGGTGCGGTAGTCTCAGGTAGCTGACCGGTACCTCCAGGTCTCGGTCCTTTACCACCTGCCGGGAATGACCCTTTCTTATTTCAAATAAGCGGGCTGCTTCTTGGACCCGAAGGTCCAGGGGAAGCAACCCGGCAAGTATAAGGGCCGAGTGCAGGGACGCGGTCCTGTGGGTCCTCGCGATCTTCTGCGCGAAGCCCCGCTGGACCGCGCCCAACTGCCTGCGGACCAGCAGCTTCCTAGCCGCCGGCGCCCATGCACTCGCTGCATACAAAATCGTCGGCTCCAGCACCGCCAGATACATCGTTCTGATCACCTCCGAGTTCAGACCCCAAGATACCTTCGCAGCCCTGCACAGCTGACGATAGAGGCCCTGTGCCTTCTTGCTCACGTTCTTCACGTGACTGTTGAACGTGAGCCTATCGTCAACTGTGAGGCCTAGTATCCGGACCTCCCCAGTCCGGCCAAGCGGCTCACCTCCCATGCTCAGTAATGGGTAGTCGAACTTTAGCTTGTTGGTTAGCACCATCACCTTGGTTTTGTGTGGTGCGAACCTCAGCTTGTTCCTGACCCCCCACTCATGAACATGGGCGAGAACGGCGTTGGCCCGACTCGAGATGTCCTGGGCCTTCTGCCCCGAGAAGACCAGCACGACGTCATCTGCGAACGCCTGGCAGTGTGTCCCGGTCTTTGCCACCTCCTCCAGGAGAGGGTTGATGAGGAGGGTCCAGAAGGTTGGGCCGCCTACGGATCCCTGCACGCACCCCTTGGTGGTCTCTCTGGCCCACTCTGCCCCCGCGTACCGTACGGACACCTTGCGATCGCTAAAATAGCTGTCAACAAGACGCCGCAGATTCGCGGGGCAGCGAGTCTCTGCCAGTCTGCACCGTATAGCAGGCCACCAGGCGTTATCGAAGGCTCCCTCTATGTCCAATGATACCAGCACTGCGATCTCCTTCTCCTTCAGCCGGGTTCGCAGATGCTGGATCAGGTCATACAGGGAGTCTTCGGTACACCTCTGCGGCATGAAGCCGTATTGGTGGCTACTGATATACGGTGCAGTGTACCACCGGATCCTACGGACCATCATTTTCTCAAGGACCTTGCCGAGAATCGGCAAGAGTCCGATGGGCCTGTAGGATTTCGGGTGCGTGTAGTCCTCCTTGTCCGGCTTCCGCAACGCTACGACCACTGCCTCCTTCCATCTCGTGGGGAAGTGGGAAAGCGCGAGACACCGGTTGGAGAGCGCGAGGTACAGAACGGGGTCCACGGCGACGGCCGCACGGCAGATGTCCGCGGTGAGTCCGTCAGAGCCAGGTGCCTTCTTGGCGTTGAAGGTCGATACGGACCATCGGAGCTCCTCCATCGTAAACGGGGGGTCGCATGTTCCATCATGGTCCCCCGAATTGACTTCATCGGCTTTAGCTCTTACAGTTCTGTGGTCCGCATTGTCCTTCCCGGGGTCGTCCTCCGGGAAGAAAACCTCCGCCAGCAACCTGGCTGATCCCGCTGCGTCCAGCACTTTACCTGACTGGACGAGGGGGACGTCCTCTCGCCTCACCTCCGTGCGACGCATCACACGGTGGATCCCGTCCCACATGGTCTCGCGATCCTGTCTCTCACAGAAACGCTTCCAGCTATGGGTCTGAGCGCGCCTCGCCTCAAGGCGGTATGCCTCCTTCGCGTCGCAGTACTCGCGCCAGACCAGCTCCTTACGAGCCGGCCTCGCGGCCCTGATCCTTCTCTTCTTCCTCAAGACATCCGCCTTGAGGAGAGAGAGCTGTTCGGACCACCAGGGCAATTCCGTCCTCTTCCGCTTGGAGACCTTCGGCAGGACCAACTCGCAAGCGTCCCTCACGGTTTCCACATACCGACCGACCGTGCTGTCCAACGCCCCCTTTTCGGTGATCTGATTCACCTCGGTAGGCGTCAGACAGCGATCCGATAGCAGCCGAGCGACAGTTCGATGGAACTCGCCCCAGTCTGCCCTACGGGTAGTGTACTGCCGTGTGGTCCGCTTGACGTCCGTGCCTTGGGACCTCTCAAACTTCAGATTGAACACAATTGCCCTGTGGTCCGACGAGGATATGTCGTCCACGAGGCTCCAGCCCACCGCTCGGTCGAGCAGGGTGGTCGAGCAAGCAGTAATGTCGACGCGACTGGAGTAATGCTTACCGCCCCGATACGTATCAAACGTCGGCTCAGACCCCTGGTTCAACACGTGCACTCCCAGTTGGTCGAGGGCGGCTGCGACCTCCTCCCCCCTTCGGTCCGTGGACCGGCTACCCCACCAGGTG
>NW_027181739.1:0-17500 GCF_028537555.1 Battus philenor | reverse complement strand
TAGGTTAGGTTAGGTTAGGTTAGGTTAGGTTAGGTTAGGTTAGGTTAGGTTAGGTTTTTTTTTTTTTTTTTTTTTTTTTTTTTATGACCCCCGCTATTGGGGGTCTCTCGTACCCCTATCTTTTTGTGGGACAGGGTCTTTTGTTACAGTAATTTTTTCACATATATTTTTTTTTTTATTTTCATACTCATCAGTCTTTCATCACATATTCTTTTAGTCTGTCTTTCATGCTATATTTCTTTCTTTTGTGCCCTTCTATACTACTCTTCTTTCATCCCTTTTTTTATTTTGTATATCTTATTTTCTAGGTATCACATATTTGCACATTTATTATTTATTTTATAACAGTCTTTTATCTTATACCTAGGTTTTATTTATTTCTATAATCTTTTTAACTATTGTTTTACAATAATATACAAAATCCTGCCTAGTAGCTTTATCGCCTATCAGGGAGGGTATCGTGTCTTCTTTGACCTGAACACCAGACCGGCACTCGAAGTCGAGCCGGAGTCCCCCGAATGCGGGACACCGGGCCACAAGGTGGATCACGGTCTGGTCCACGCCCGGTTCACAGAAGCACGAGGGGTCCTCCTTGAGCTTGAACCTGTGAAGGTACTCAGAGAACCCCCCGTGCCCCGTGAAGAGCTGAACCAAGACCGTGTCCACCTCGATGCTGCGGAGCACGCGGTGGGCTGAGACGGCGTCCGGGAAGAACATCCTCGTCACCGAAGCCGTCGTTCCTTCTACATACCTCCTGTTCCATTCGTCAAGCGACTGCTGTCTCAGTTGCCTCTTGACGAATGAAACAGGGCATCTCTCATATTCCGGTCGTCTTTTACTCTTCAGGGCCGCTTCCTTGGCCAGCTGGTCCGCCCTCTCATTTGGTTAGGTTAGGTTAGGTTAGGTTAGGTTAGGTTAGGTTAGGTTAGGTTAGGTTAGGTTAGGTTAGGTTAGGTTAGGTTAGGTTAGGTTAGGTTAGGTTAGGTTAGGTTAGGTTAGGTTAGGTTAGGTTAGGTTAGGTTAGGTTAGGTTAGGTTAGGTTAGGTTAGGTTAGGTTAGGTTAGGTTAGGTTAGGTTAGGTTAGGTTAGGTTAGGTTAGGTTAGGTTAGGTTAGGTTAGGTTAGGTTAGGTTAGGTTAGGTTAGGTTAGGTTAGGTTAGGTTAGGTTAGGTTAGGTTAGGTTAGGTTAGGTTAGGTTAGGTTAGGTTAGGTTAGGTTAGGTTAGGTTAGGTTAGGTTAGGTTAGGTTAGGTTAGGTTAGGTTAGGTTAGGTTAGGTTAGGTTAGGTTAGGTTAGGTTAGGTTAGGTTAGGTTAGGTTAGGTTAGGTTAGGTTAGGTTAGGTTAGGTTAGGTTAGGTTAGGTTAGGTTAGGTTAGGTTAGGTTAGGTTAGGTTAGGTTAGGTTAGGTTAGGTTAGGTTAGGTTAGGTTAGGTTAGGTTAGGTTAGGTTAGGTTAGGTTAGATTAGGTTAGGTTAGGTTAGGTTAGGTTAGGTTAGGTTAGGTTAGGTTAGGTTAGGTTTTTTTTTTTTTTTTTTTTTTTTTTTTTTTTTTTATTCGTACCCCTATCTAGTTTGGGACAGGGTCTTTTGTATCAATATAATTTTTCACATTTCTTATTATTTTCTTTCTCTTCTTTCTTTCCTTATAATGTCATTTCTTTCATTCTATTTTCTATCTTTCATTCCACAATTCATCTTTCTTTCTCATTCGCCCTATTCAGCTTTCATTCTTCCCTCTTTTCTTATTAATAATTACATTTTTATCTTTTTATTTACATTTGGATTTCTTATTTTATAATTATTTTTTATTTATCACAGTCTTATTTCTTAATTTTTTCCCATTTTATTGTCGCTTTGTTACTTACTTATGTTTGTCTTTTATTTATTTCTATTGTTAACTATTTCTTTGCAGAGGGTTATGAAATCTTGCTGGTATTCTCCGCCTATCAGGGAGGCTATTGACTCCTCCCTGATTTGAACCCCAGACCGGCACTCGAAGCCGAACCGGAGTCCCCCGAATGCGGGACACCGGGCCACAAGGTGGATCACGGTCTGGTCCACGCCCGGTTCACAGAAGCACGAGGGGTCCTCCTTGAGCTTGAACCTATGAAGGTACTCAGAGAACCCCCCGTGCCCCGTGAAGAGCTGGGCCGAGACCGCGTCCACCTCGATGCTGCGGAGCACGCGGTAGGCTGAGACGGCGTCCGGGAAAAACATCCTCGTTACCGAAGCCGTCGTTCCTTCCACATACCTCCTGTTCCATTCGTCGAGCGACTCCAGTCTCAGTTGCCGCTTGACGAATGAAACAGGGCATCTCTCGTACTCTGGTCGTCTTTTACTCTTCAGGGCCGCTTCCTTGGCCAGCTGGTCCGCCCTCTCGTTCCCCTCCATCCCCGCGTGCGCTTTCACCCAGAACAACCTTACATCCTTCCCTTTCTCTCTCGCTTTCATTACATTCTCCTTCACTCTTAACGCTAAGGGATGGAGGGTGTCCGATCTTGCGACAGTTTCGAGAGCGGACCGCGAGTCGCTCAGTACGGCACAGACTTGCGCCGACTCGCCGGCCGCGTACCCTGTTGCCTCAGCTAGAGCCAGCAGCTCTGCCTGGTATACGGTGCAGAAGTTGCCCAACTTGAGTTTCTTTGTGTATGACTCTACGGCGCCCCGCTTGACGCAGAACGCCGCACCCACCTTATCCTCTATGCGGCTGCCGTCGGTATAAATTACCAGATCGGCAGCCGCGGTGGCAAGTCGGACTTCCTCCGCACTTTCCCCCAGACAGGAGAACTCCACACCAACTTGACCAGACGGGTGTGGTAGTCTCAGGTAGCTGACCGGTACCTCCAGGTCTCGGTCCTTTACCACCTGCCGGGAATGACCCTTTCTTATTTCAAGTAAGCGGGCTGCTTCTTGGACCCGAAGGTCCAGGGGAAGCAACCCGGCAAGTATAAGGGCCGAGTGCAGGGACGCGGTCCTGTGGGTCCTCGCGATCTTCTGCGCGAAGCCCCGCTGGACCGCGCCCAACTGCCTGCGGACCAGCAGCTTCCTAGCCGCCGGCGCCCATGCACTCGCTGCATACAAAATCGTCGGCTCCAGCACCGCCAGATACATCGTTCTGATCACCTCCGAGTTCAGACCCCAAGATACCTTCGCAGCCCTGCACAGCTGACGATAGAGGCCCTGTGCCTTCTTGCTCACGTTCTTCACGTGACTGTTGAACGTGAGCCTATCGTCAACTGTGAGGCCTAGTATCCGGACCTCCCCAGTCCGTCCAAGCGGCTCACCCCCCATGCTCAGTAATGGGTAGTCGAACTTTAGCTTGTTGGTTAGCACCATCACCTTGGTTTTGTGTGGTGCGAACCTCAGCTTATTCCTGACCCCCCACTCATGAACATGGGCGAGAACGGCGTTGGCCCGACTCGAGATGTCCTGGGCCTTCTGCCCCGAGAAGACCAGCACGACGTCATCTGCGAACGCCTGGCAGTGTGTCCCGGTCTTTGCCACCTCCTCCAGGAGAGGGTTGATGAGGAGGGTCCAGAAGGTTGGGCCGCCTACGGATCCCTGCACGCACCCCTTGGTGGTCTCTCTGGCCCACTCTGCCCCCGCGTACCGTACGGACACCTTGCGATCGCTAAAATAGCTGTCAACAAGACGCCGCAGATTCGCGGGGCAGCGAGTCTCTGCCAGTCTGCACCGTATAGCAGGCCACCAGGCGTTATCGAAGGCTCCCTCTATGTCCAATGATACCAGCACTGCGATCTCCTTCTCCTTCAGCCGGGTTCGCAGATGCTGGATCAGGTCATACAGGGAGTCTTCGGTACACCTCTGCGGCATGAAGCCGTATTGGTGGCTACTGATATACGGTGCAGTGTACCACCGGATCCTACGGACCATCATTTTCTCAAGGACCTTGCCGAGAATCGGCAAGAGTCCGATGGGCCTGTAGGATTTCGGGTGCGTGTAGTCCTCCTTGTCCGGCTTCCGCAACGCTACGACCACTGCCTCCTTCCATCTCGTGGGGAAGTGGGAAAGCGCGAGACACCGGTTGGAGAGCGCGAGGTACAGAACGGGGTCCACGGCGACGGCCGCACGGCAGATGTCCGCGGTGAGTCCGTCAGAGCCAGGTGCCTTCTTGGCGTTGAAGGTCGATACGGACCATCGGAGCTCCTCCATCGTAAACGGGGGGTCGCATGTTCCATCATGGTCCCCCGAATTGACTTCATCGGCTTTAGCTCTTACAGTTCTGTGGTCCGCATTGTCCTTCCCGGGGTCGTCCTCCGGGAAGAAAACCTCCGCCAGCAACCTGGCTGATCCCGCTGCGTCCAGCACTTTACCTGACTGGACGAGGGGGACGTCCTCTCGCCTCACCTCCGTGCGACGCATCACACGGTGGATCCCGCCCCACATGGTCTCGCGATCCTGTCTCTCACAGAAACGCTTCCAGCTATGGGTCTGAGCGCGCCTCGCCTCAAGGCGGTATGCCTCCTTCGCGTCGCAGTACTCGCGCCAGACCAGCTCCTTACGAGCCGGCCTCGCGGCCCTGATCCTTCTCTTCTTCCTCAAGACATCTGCCTTGAGGAGAGAGAGCTGTTCGGACCACCAGGGCAATTCCGTTCTCTTCCGCTTGGAGACCTTCGGCAGGACCAACTCGCAAGCGTCCCTCACGGTTTCCACATACCGACCGACCGTGCTGTCCAACGCCCCCTTTTCGGTGATCTGATTCACCTCGGTAGGCGTCAGACAGCGATCCGATAGCAGCCGAGCGACAGTTCGATGGAACTCGCCCCAGTCTGCCCTACGGGTAGTGTACTGCCGTGTGGTCCGCTTGACGTCCGTGCCTTGGGACCTCTCAAACTTCAGATTGAACACAATTGCCCTGTGGTCCGACGAGGATATGTCGTCCACGAGGCTCCAGCCCACCGCTCGGTCGAGCAGGGTGGTCGAGCAAGCAGTAATGTCGACGCGACTGGAGTAATGCTTACCGCCCCGATACGTATCAAACGTCGGCTCAGACCCCTGGTTCAACACGTGCACTCCCAGTTGGTCGAGGGCGGCTGCGACCTCCTCCCCCCTTCGGTCCGTGGACCGGCTACCCCACCAGGTGTTATGCGCATTGACGTCGCCACCCAGTACCACGTTGGCTGTCCCCAAGCCCTCCACGGCCGAGCCGATCCGGTCCAGGTATGGTCCGACGGGCGTATTAGGCTCCAGGTAGACGGACACCACCCCTATCTCCCAAGCCCCAGTCCTCAGCCTGGCCGCAGCAACGTTGCCAGACGTGAGTTGGGGAC
Source organism: Battus philenor (assembly GCF_028537555.1). Lineage (NCBI taxonomy): Eukaryota > Metazoa > Arthropoda > Insecta > Lepidoptera > Papilionidae > Battus > Battus philenor. Next base: position 12,212 of record NW_027181739.1, on the reverse strand, counting down.
ATTGAGTGATATCGATAGTGTCGTCGAATAGCACAATGGCCGCCTTGACAACCTCCCCGTTGCCTCGCGCGACACATTGTACCACCCTTGTCCCTGGGTAGTGCCTCATCTCGCCAATAGCGCCGATATACGGCTCCTGGACCAATGCGAACGCCCAGCCTCTCTTCGGCGCTTCACATATCAGCTCGGCAGTAGCGAGCTTGGACCTTTGCAGGTTTAGCTGCGCCACGCGGTACTGGTGGTGCCCTGCGCGGAGAGTGCGGTGAGTCACCTGGGTGCCCTTAGCAATACGCTACGGACGCCCGTGCTATGGTGTCCCACTTTCTCCGCACAGGACAGTCTTCGTCAAATGCGCCGTGGTCCCACCGGTCTGCCTTAGCTAGTCGGCAGTTCCGGCAGGCGGGAGGTTTCCCGGCTTGCCGATCCGGACACTCGGCGCGTAGGTGCCGGCCACCACAATGGCTGCAGCGGTCTTCGCTCTCCGCGCAATGCCGTTTGGTGTGGCCGTAACCTAGGCACCGAGTGCACTGGACTAGCGGGGAGTGATCATGCACCCGCACTCGCTGGAGGTCCACGTGCATGTAGCCCGCAGCCGTCAGCCGTCCCCAGAGCGCAGGCGACACGCGCATGACCACATGGATCGTCTGCACATTTCGCGCCCTCCTCCTGAACCTTACCTCCGCCCTCTGATCCTCCTCAGAGACGTCGACCAGCAGGTGTTTATTTTGGGTCTTAATGGCCTTTACTATTTCTTCGTTAGTATTATAGGCCATTACGTCTCTGAGCAGAACCAGTGGGTCCTTGTTTTTGACCTCTGCAAGGTTCAGGTCCCTGCCTGCCCTCCTCAGCCCCTCACGCACCCTCTCCAGCTCGACCTCTGAGCCGCAGCCCAGGATGACCCGACCGTCCCGCACCCTGCGGATCCGGTCGACCCTTATGCCGGTCTGGGTGGCGTTTAGAGCTTTCCGTATTTTTCCCAGGACCTGCTCGCCCGTGTCGGTCCCCGACGAGACCGCCACCGAGTGCTTAGGTTCGCACCCCGGTGGCGGTCTTTTTGCCGGGCCGGCCGCCACGCTCGCGTACGTGCCGGGAGGCTTCACTTTTTCTTGTACTTTTGCAGCCACGAGAGACTCCCTCAAGCCCTCCAATTCTTTGGTATTGGCTTCAAGGAGTCTCGCGTGGCTGTCTAATTTCTTAAGGAGCTCGCACTGGCTCGCCGGCAGGGGGTTTGCGGGTGGATCCTTCACTACTGCTTCCACCCGTTTCGCCCCGCTCGCCGGCTGCTCTACTGGACCCCCTTTTGGGTCCTGGGTTCTCTCTCTATGTGCGAGCTCCGCCTCCTTAAACAGTTCGTAGAGCCGATTAATGGCTATTATCACCTGCTCCTTTATTTCCGTTTTTAGGTTGCGCGAGCTGCCCAGGTGCAATTTCGCCTTTGTTAGGCACGCTCGCGCCTCCTTCATCCGGTCCGCGGAAGCCGGTTTGTCCCCTTTCGGGGATTGCCCGGCCGCCGCGGGAGCAGGTGTCGGCTCTACCGCTTTCGGCAACGTACGCGCCCTTACCTTCACGGCCGGCACGACGACACGGGGAGAGGTCCTGGGCTTTTTTACCTGCCCTTCCCACTCCCCCACACTCTTCCGGACGCTTCTAATGGGCGAGGTGCTCACCCTGCACGCCTGGCTGGCGCCTGCCTGGCTCACCTCGCCCGCGTCGGTGGTCTTTGTGGGGGTCCGGTACATTTTAGGGGTAGTCGTCTGTAACTTAAAATTCGTATATAAGTATACGCTTGCTTGTCTTATTATACTATTTGTATAAAGTTATATATAATTTGTGTACTCTTGTAGAATCAATATGTCAATATATAATTTATAGATATGTCAATATATAAAATTTGTTTAACTCTATGTGTCAATTTTTAAATAAAATATAATTTAGTCAACTTAACTCTAGTGCAAAAAGGCTCTTAACCTAAGGCAATAGGGCCACTATTCTATTGCTATTTATACTAATTCTTAAAACTATGGGATAGGTCAAAAAGACCTCACTCCCAGTGGCAGCCGCCGAGTATTTTTATTCCTAATAATTATGCCAGACCTATGTTTATTTACTGGAGGAATTTAACCTCTGTGGTGGGCGGAAAAGAAAAATGTCTACCCACCACTTTTTTATTTTATAAAACTCTTTGTAATTTCTTGTAATACTCGGCGGCTACCTTACTTATACTATGTCCAGCACTCCCGGCTCCCGGCAGCAACCCTCAAACCCTCTGCCTCGCTTAGCAGTGGGTGTCCGGCGTCGTCGAGTGTTTCCAATTGGAAAATTTCCAATTGAAATTCGTTACTTCTTCAATAACTTTTTGGGTTTTTGTCCAAAAATTTTTTGGTTTATATGCTCGCAAAGCTTACGCGAGCGCGCACAAGATAGCAGTTCAGGAAAATGGTGTTACAGCGCTTATTCTCGCGCGGCGGGTCCTTTTTGTTTTATCACTGTTCCGCACTTAATTCGAACTTTTGGTTATTAAAAATCCAATTTAATTCCGATTTTTATAATTTTCACTGATATATGTTCGGTGTTTATAGGCGGATTTTTTGATATATGATTTATTGAATTTTTTACACTAGAACCCACTCAAAACGAATTTAAACTGATTATTTGTGCGTTAAAGCGTTACGGACCGGTGCGTTCGGCTCGGGAGCGTGCGCAAGGGGTTAGGTTAGGTTAGGTTAGGTTAGGTTAGGTTAGGTTAGGTTAGGTTAGGTTAGGTTAGGTTAGGTTAGGTTAGGTTAGGTTAGGTTAGGTTAGGTTAGGTTAGGTTAGGTTAGGTTAGGTTAGGTTAGGTTAGGTTAGGTTAGGTTAGGTTAGGTTAGGTTAGGTTAGGTTAGGTTAGGTTAGGTTAGGTTAGGTTAGGTTAGGTTAGGTTAGGTTAGGTTAGGTTAGGTTAGGTTAGGTTAGGTTAGGTTAGGTTAGGTTAGGTTAGGTTAGGTTAGGTTAGGTTAGGTTAGGTTAGGTTAGGTTAGGTTAGGTTAGGTTAGGTTAGGTTAGGTTAGGTTAGGTTAGGTTAGGTTAGGTTAGGTTAGGTTAGGTTAGGTTAGGTTAGGTTAGGTTAGGTTAGGTTAGGTTAGGTTAGGTTAGGTTAGGTTAGGTTAGGTTAGGTTAGGTTAGGTTAGGTTAGGTTAGGTTAGGTTAGGTTAGGTTAGGTTAGGTTAGGTTAGGTTAGGTTAGGTTAGGTTAGGTTAGGTTAGGTTAGGTTAGGTTAGGTTAGGTTAGGTTAGGTTAGGTTAGGTTAGGTTAGGTTAGGTTAGGTTAGGTTAGGTTAGGTTAGGTTAGGTTAGGTTAGGTTAGGTTAGGTTAGGTTAGGTTAGGTTAGGTTAGGTTAGGTTAGGTTAGGTTAGGTTAGGTTAGGTTAGGTTAGGTTAGGTTAGGTTAGGTTAGGTTAGGTTAGGTTAGGTTAGGTTAGGTTAGGTTAGGTTAGGTTAGGTTAGGTTAGGTTAGGTTAGGTTAGGTTAGGTTAGGTTAGGTTAGGTTAGGTTAGGTTAGGTTAGGTTAGGTTAGGTTAGGTTAGGTTAGGTTAGGTTAGGTTAGGTTAGGTTAGGTTAGGTTAGGTTAGGTTAGGTTAGGTTAGGTTAGGTTAGGTTAGGTTAGGTTAGGTTAGGTTAGGTTAGGTTAGGTTAGGTTAGGTTAGGTTAGGTTAGGTTAGGTTAGGTTAGGTTAGGTTAGGTTAGGTTAGGTTAGGTTAGGTTAGGTTAGGTTAGGTTAGGTTAGGTTAGGTTAGGTTAGGTTAGGTTAGGTTAGGTTAGGTTAGGTTAGGTTAGGTTAGGTTAGGTTAGGTTAGGTTAGGTTAGGTTAGGTTAGGTTAGGTTAGGTTAGGTTAGGTTAGGTTAGGTTAGGTTAGGTTAGGTTAGGTTAGGTTAGGTTAGGTTAGGTTAGGTTAGGTTAGGTTAGGTTAGGTTAGGTTAGGTTAGGTTAGGTTAGGTTAGGTTAGGTTAGGTTAGGTTAGGTTAGGTTAGGTTAGGTTAGGTTAGGTTAGGTTAGGTTAGGTTAGGTTAGGTTAGGTTAGGTTAGGTTAGGTTAGGTTAGGTTAGGTTAGGTTAGGTTAGGTTAGGTTAGGTTAGGTTAGGTTAGGTTAGGTTAGGTTAGGTTAGGTTAGGTTAGGTTAGGTTAGGTTAGGTTAGGTTAGGTTAGGTTAGGTTAGGTTAGGTTAGGTTAGGTTAGGTTAGGTTAGGTTAGGTTAGGTTAGGTTAGGTTAGGTTAGGTTAGGTTAGGTTAGGTTAGGTTAGGTTAGGTTAGGTTAGGTTAGGTTAGGTTAGGTTAGGTTAGGTTAGGTTAGGTTAGGTTAGGTTAGGTTAGGTTAGGTTAGGTTAGGTTAGGTTAGGTTAGGTTAGGTTAGGTTAGGTTAGGTTAGGTTAGGTTAGGTTAGGTTAGGTTAGGTTAGGTTAGGTTAGGTTAGGTTAGGTTAGGTTAGGTTAGGTTAGGTTAGGTTAGGTTAGGTTAGGTTAGGTTAGGTTAGGTTAGGTTAGGTTAGGTTAGGTTAGGTTAGGTTAGGTTAGGTTAGGTTAGGTTAGGTTAGGTTAGGTTAGGTTAGGTTAGGTTAGGTTAGGTTAGGTTAGGTTAGGTTAGGTTAGGTTAGGTTAGGTTAGGTTAGGTTAGGTTAGGTTAGGTTAGGTTAGGTTAGGTTAGGTTAGGTTAGGTTAGGTTAGGTTAGGTTAGGTTAGGTTAGGTTAGGTTAGGTTAGGTTAGGTTAGGTTAGGTTAGGTTAGGTTAGGTTAGGTTAGGTTAGGTTAGGTTAGGTTAGGTTAGGTTAGGTTAGGTTAGGTTAGGTTAGGTTAGGTTAGGTTAGGTTAGGTTAGGTTAGGTTAGGTTAGGTTAGGTTAGGTTAGGTTAGGTTAGGTTAGGTTAGGTTAGGTTAGGTTAGGTTAGGTTAGGTTAGGTTAGGTTAGGTTAGGTTAGGTTAGGTTAGGTTAGGTTAGGTTAGGTTAGGTTAGGTTAGGTTAGGTTAGGTTAGGTTAGGTTAGGTTAGGTTAGGTTAGGTTAGGTTAGGTTAGGTTAGGTTAGGTTAGGTTAGGTTAGGTTAGGTTAGGTTAGGTTAGGTTAGGTTAGGTTAGGTTAGGTTAGGTTAGGTTAGGTTAGGTTAGGTTAGGTTAGGTTAGGTTAGGTTAGGTTAGGTTAGGTTAGGTTAGGTTAGGTTAGGTTAGGTTAGGTTAGGTTAGGTTAGGTTAGGTTAGGTTAGGTTAGGTTAGGTTAGGTTAGGTTAGGTTAGGTTAGGTTAGGTTAGGTTAGGTTAGGTTAGGTTAGGTTAGGTTAGGTTAGGTTAGGTTAGGTTAGGTTAGGTTAGGTTAGGTTAGGTTAGGTTAGGTTAGGTTAGGTTAGGTTAGGTTAGGTTAGGTTAGGTTAGGTTAGGTTAGGTTAGGTTAGGTTAGGTTAGGTTAGGTTAGGTTAGGTTAGGTTAGGTTAGGTTAGGTTAGGTTAGGTTAGGTTAGGTTAGGTTAGGTTAGGTTAGGTTAGGTTAGGTTAGGTTAGGTTAGGTTAGGTTAGGTTAGGTTAGGTTAGGTTAGGTTAGGTTAGGTTAGGTTAGGTTAGGTTAGGTTAGGTTAGGTTAGGTTAGGTTAGGTTAGGTTAGGTTAGGTTAGGTTAGGTTAGGTTAGGTTAGGTTAGGTTAGGTTAGGTTAGGTTAGGTTAGGTTAGGTTAGGTTAGGTTAGGTTAGGTTAGGTTAGGTTAGGTTAGGTTAGGTTAGGTTAGGTTAGGTTAGGTTAGGTTAGGTTAGGTTAGGTTAGGTTAGGTTAGGTTAGGTTAGGTTAGGTTAGGTTAGGTTAGGTTAGGTTAGGTTAGGTTAGGTTAGGTTAGGTTAGGTTAGGTTAGGTTAGGTTAGGTTAGGTTAGGTTAGGTTAGGTTAGGTTAGGTTAGGTTAGGTTAGGTTAGGTTAGGTTAGGTTAGGTTAGGTTAGGTTAGGTTAGGTTAGGTTAGGTTAGGTTAGGTTAGGTTAGGTTAGGTTAGGTTAGGTTAGGTTAGGTTAGGTTAGGTTAGGTTAGGTTAGGTTAGGTTAGGTTAGGTTAGGTTAGGTTAGGTTAGGTTAGGTTAGGTTAGGTTAGGTTAGGTTAGGTTAGGTTAGGTTAGGTTAGGTTAGGTTAGGTTAGGTTAGGTTAGGTTAGGTTAGGTTAGGTTAGGTTAGGTTAGGTTAGGTTAGGTTAGGTTAGGTTAGGTTAGGTTAGGTTAGGTTAGGTTAGGTTAGGTTAGGTTAGGTTAGGTTAGGTTAGGTTAGGTTAGGTTAGGTTAGGTTAGGTTAGGTTAGGTTAGGTTAGGTTAGGTTAGGTTAGGTTAGGTTAGGTTAGGTTAGGTTAGGTTAGGTTAGGTTAGGTTAGGTTAGGTTAGGTTAGGTTAGGTTAGGTTAGGTTAGGTTAGGTTAGGTTAGGTTAGGTTAGGTTAGGTTAGGTTAGGTTAGGTTAGGTTAGGTTAGGTTAGGTTAGGTTAGGTTAGGTTAGGTTAGGTTAGGTTAGGTTAGGTTAGGTTAGGTTAGGTTAGGTTAGGTTAGGTTAGGTTAGGTTAGGTTAGGTTAGGTTAGGTTAGGTTAGGTTAGGTTAGGTTAGGTTAGGTTAGGTTAGGTTAGGTTAGGTTAGGTTAGGTTAGGTTAGGTTAGGTTAGGTTAGGTTAGGTTAGGTTAGGTTAGGTTAGGTTAGTTAGGTTAGGTTAGGTTAGGTTAGGTTAGGTTAGGTTAGGTTAGGTTAGGTTAGGTTAGGTTAGGTTAGGTTAGGTTAGGTTAGGTTAGGTTAGGTTAGGTTAGGTTAGGTTAGGTTAGGTTAGGTTAGGTTAGGTTAGGTTAGGTTAGGTTAGGTTAGGTTAGGTTAGGTTAGGTTAGGTTAGGTTAGGTTAGGTTAGGTTAGGTTAGGTTAGGTTAGGTTAGGTTAGGTTAGGTTAGGTTAGGTTAGGTTAGGTTAGGTTAGGTTAGGTTAGGTTAGGTTAGGTTAGGTTAGGTTAGGTTAGGTTAGGTTAGGTTAGGTTAGGTTAGGTTAGGTTAGGTTAGGTTAGGTTAGGTTAGGTTAGGTTAGGTTAGGTTAGGTTAGGTTAGGTTAGGTTAGGTTAGGTTAGGTTAGGTTAGGTTAGGTTAGGTTAGGTTAGGTTAGGTTAGGTTAGGTTAGGTTAGGTTAGGTTAGGTTAGGTTAGGTTAGGTTAGGTTAGGTTAGGTTAGGTTAGGTTAGGTTAGGTTAGGTTAGGTTAGGTTAGGTTAGGTTAGGTTAGGTTAGGTTAGGTTAGGTTAGGTTAGGTTAGGTTAGGTTAGGTTAGGTTAGGTTAGGTTAGGTTAGGTTAGGTTAGGTTAGGTTAGGTTAGGTTAGGTTAGGTTAGGTTAGGTTAGGTTAGGTTAGGTTAGGTTAGGTTAGGTTAGGTTAGGTTAGGTTAGGTTAGGTTAGGTTAGGTTAGGTTAGGTAGGTTAGGTTAGGTTTAGGTTAGGTTAGGTTAGGTTAGGTTAGGTTAGGTTAGGTTAGGTTAGGTTAGGTTAGGTTAGGTTAGGTTAGGTTAGGTTAGGTTAGGTTAGGTTAGGTTAGGTTAGGTTAGGTTAGGTTAGGTTAGGTTAGGTTAGGTTAGGTTAGGTTAGGTTAGGTTAGGTTAGGTTAGGTTAGGTTAGGTTAGGTTAGGTTAGGTTAGGTTAGGTTAGGTTAGGTTAGGTTAGGTTAGGTTAGGTTAGGTTAGGTTAGGTTAGGTTAGGTTAGGTTAGGTTAGGTTAGGTTAGGTTAGGTTAGGTTAGGTTAGGTTAGGTTAGGTTAGGTTAGGTTAGGTTAGGTTAGGTTAGGTAGGTTAGGTTAGGTTAGGTTAGGTTAGGTTAGGTTAGGTTAGGTTAGGTTAGGTTAGGTTAGGTTAGGTTAGGTTAGGTTAGGTTAGGTTAGGTTAGGTTAGGTTAGGTTAGGTTAGGTTAGGTTAGGTTAGGTTAGGTTAGGTTAGGTTAGGTTAGGTTAGGTTAGGTTAGGTTAGGTTAGGTTAGGTTAGGTTAGGTTAGGTTAGGTTAGGTTAGGTTAGGTTAGGTTAGGTTAGGTTAGGTTAGGTTAGGTTAGGTTAGGTTAGGTTAGGTTAGGTTAGGTTAGGTTAGGTTAGGTTAGGTTAGGTTAGGTTAGGTTAGGTTAGGTTAGGTTAGGTTAGGTTAGGTTAGGTTAGGTTAGGTTAGGTTAGGTTAGGTTAGGTTAGGTTAGGTTAGGTTAGGTTAGGTTAGGTTAGGTTAGGTTAGGTTAGGTTAGGTTAGGTTAGGTTAGGTTAGGTTAGGTTAGGTTAGGTTAGGTTAGGTTAGGTTAGGTTAGGTTAGGTTAGGTTAGGTTAGGTTAGGTTAGGTTAGGTTAGGTTAGGTTAGGTTAGGTTAGGTTAGGTTAGGTTAGGTTAGGTTAGGTTAGGTTAGGTTAGGTTAGGTTAGGTTAGGTTAGGTTAGGTTAGGTTAGGTTAGGTTAGGTTAGGTTAGGTTAGGTTAGGTTAGGTTAGGTTAGGTTAGGTTAGGTTAGGTTAGGTTAGGTTAGGTTAGGTTAGGTTAGGTTAGGTTAGGTTAGGTTAGGTTAGGTTAGGTTAGGTTAGGTTAGGTTAGGTTAGGTTAGGTTAGGTTAGGTTAGGTTAGGTTAGGTTAGGTTAGGTTAGGTTAGGTTAGGTTAGGTTAGGTTAGGTTAGGTTAGGTTAGGTTAGGTTAGGTTAGGTTAGGTTAGGTTAGGTTAGGTTAGGTTAGGTTAGGTTAGGTTAGGTTAGGTTAGGTTAGGTTAGGTTAGGTTAGGTTAGGTTAGGTTAGGTTAGGTTAGGTTAGGTTAGGTTAGGTTAGGTTAGGTTAGGTTAGGTTAGGTTAGGTTAGGTTAGGTTAGGTTAGGTTAGGTTAGGTTAGGTTAGGTTAGGTTAGGTTAGGTTAGGTTAGGTTAGGTTAGGTTAGGTTAGGTTAGGTTAGGTTAGGTTAGGTTAGGTTAGGTTAGGTTAGGTTAGGTTAGGTTAGGTTAGGTTAGGTTAGGTTAGGTTAGGTTAGGTTAGGTTAGGTTAGGTTAGGTTAGGTTAGGTTAGGTTAGGTTAGGTTAGGTTAGGTTAGGTTAGGTTAGGTTAGGTTAGGTTAGGTTAGGTTAGGTTAGGTTAGGTTAGGTTAGGTTAGGTTAGGTTAGGTTAGGTTAGGTTAGGTTAGGTTAGGTTAGGTTAGGTTAGGTTAGGTTAGGTTAGGTTAGGTTAGGTTAGGTTAGGTTAGGTTAGGTTAGGTTAGGTTAGGTTAGGTTAGGTTAGGTTAGGTTAGGTTAGGTTAGGTTAGGTTAGGTTAGGTTAGGTTAGGTTAGGTTAGGTTAGGTTAGGTTAGGTTAGGTTAGGTTAGGTTAGGTTAGGTTAGGTTAGGTTAGGTTAGGTTAGGTTAGGTTAGGTTAGGTTAGGTTAGGTTAGGTTAGGTTAGGTTAGGTTAGGTTAGGTTAGGTTAGGTTAGGTTAGGTTAGGTTAGGTTAGGTTAGGTTAGGTTAGGTTAGGTTAGGTTAGGTTAGGTTAGGTTAGGTTAGGTTAGGTTAGGTTAGGTTAGGTTAGGTTAGGTTAGGTTAGGTTAGGTTAGGTTAGGTTAGGTTAGGTTAGGTTAGGTTAGGTTAGGTTAGGTTAGGTTAGGTTAGGTTAGGTTAGGTTAGGTTAGGTTAGGTTAGGTTAGGTTAGGTTAGGTTAGGTTAGGTTAGGTTAGGTTAGGTTAGGTTAGGTTAGGTTAGGTTAGGTTAGGTTAGGTTAGGTTAGGTTAGGTTAGGTTAGGTTAGGTTAGGTTAGGTTAGGTTAGGTTAGGTTAGGTTAGGTTAGGTTAGGTTAGGTTAGGTTAGGTTAGGTTAGGTTAGGTTAGGTTAGGTTAGGTTAGGTTAGGTTAGGTTAGGTTAGGTTAGGTTAGGTTAGGTTAGGTTAGGTTAGGTTAGGTTAGGTTAGGTTAGGTTAGGTTAGGTTAGGTTAGGTTAGGTTAGGTTAGGTTAGGTTAGGTTAGGTTAGGTTAGGTTAGGTTAGGTTAGGTTAGGTTAGGTTAGGTTAGGTTAGGTTAGGTTAGGTTAGGTTAGGTTAGGTTAGGTTAGGTTAGGTTAGGTTAGGTTAGGTTAGGTTAGGTTAGGTTAGGTTAGGTTAGGTTAGGTTAGGTTAGGTTAGGTTAGGTTAGGTTAGGTTAGGTTAGGTTAGGTTAGGTTAGGTTAGGTTAGGTTAGGTTAGGTTAGGTTAGGTTAGGTTAGGTTAGGTTAGGTTAGGTTAGGTTAGGTTAGGTTAGGTTAGGTTAGGTTAGGTTAGGTTAGGTTAGGTTAGGTTAGGTTAGGTTAGGTTAGGTTAGGTTAGGTTAGGTTAGGTTAGGTTAGGTTAGGTTAGGTTAGGTTAGGTTAGGTTAGGTTAGGTTAGGTTAGGTTAGGTTAGGTTAGGTTAGGTTAGGTTAGGTTAGGTTAGGTTAGGTTAGGTTAGGTTAGGTTAGGTTAGGTTAGGTTAGGTTAGGTTAGGTTAGGTTAGGTTAGGTTAGGTTAGGTTAGGTTAGGTTAGGTTAGGTTAGGTTAGGTTAGGTTAGGTTAGGTTAGGTTAGGTTAGGTTAGGTTAGGTTAGGTTAGGTTAGGTTAGGTTAGGTTAGGTTAGGTTAGGTTAGGTTAGGTTAGGTTAGGTTAGGTTAGGTTAGGTTAGGTTAGGTTAGGTTAGGTTAGGTTAGGTTAGGTTAGGTTAGGTTAGGTTAGGTTAGGTTAGGTTAGGTTAGGTTAGGTTAGGTTAGGTTAGGTTAGGTTAGGTTAGGTTAGGTTAGGTTAGGTTAGGTTAGGTTAGGTTAGGTTAGGTTAGGTTAGGTTAGGTTAGGTTAGGTTAGGTTAGGTTAGGTTAGGTTAGGTTAGGTTAGGTTAGGTTAGGTTAGGTTAGGTTAGGTTAGGTTAGGTTAGGTTAGGTTAGGTTAGGTTAGGTTAGGTTAGGTTAGGTTAGGTTAGGTTAGGTTAGGTTAGGTTAGGTTAGGTTAGGTTAGGTTAGGTTAGGTTAGGTTAGGTTAGGTTAGGTTAGGTTAGGTTAGGTTAGGTTAGGTTAGGTTAGGTTAGGTTAGGTTAGGTTAGGTTAGGTTAGGTTAGGTTAGGTTAGGTTAGGTTAGGTTAGGTTAGGTTAGGTTAGGTTAGGTTAGGTTAGGTTAGGTTAGGTTAGGTTAGGTTAGGTTAGGTTAGGTTAGGTTAGGTTAGGTTAGGTTAGGTTAGGTTAGGTTAGGTTAGGTTAGGTTAGGTTAGGTTAGGTTAGGTTAGGTTAGGTTAGGTTAGGTTAGGTTAGGTTAGGTTAGGTTAGGTTAGGTTAGGTTAGGTTAGGTTAGGTTAGGTTAGGTTAGGTTAGGTTAGGTTAGGTTAGGTTAGGTTAGGTTAGGTTAGGTTAGGTTAGGTTAGGTTAGGTTAGGTTAGGTTAGGTTAGGTTAGGTTAGGTTAGGTTAGGTTAGGTTAGGTTAGGTTAGGTTAGGTTAGGTTAGGTTAGGTTAGGTTAGGTTAGGTTAGGTTAGGTTAGGTTAGGTTAGGTTAGGTTAGGTTAGGTTAGGTTAGGTTAGGTTAGGTTAGGTTAGGTTAGGTTAGGTTAGGTTAGGTTAGGTTAGGTTAGGTTAGGTTAGGTTAGGTTAGGTTAGGTTAGGTTAGGTTAGGTTAGGTTAGGTTAGGTTAGGTTAGGTTAGGTTAGGTTAGGTTAGGTTAGGTTAGGTTAGGTTAGGTTAGGTTAGGTTAGGTTAGGTTAGGTTAGGTTAGGTTAGGTTAGGTTAGGTTAGGTTAGGTTAGGTTAGGTTAGGTTAGGTTAGGTTAGGTTAGGTTAGGTTAGGTTAGGTTAGGTTAGGTTAGGTTAGGTTAGGTTAGGTTAGGTTAGGTTAGGTTAGGTTAGGTTAGGTTAGGTTAGGTTAGGTTAGGTTAGGTTAGGTTAGGTTAGGTTAGGTTAGGTTAGGTTAGGTTAGGTTAGGTTAGGTTAGGTTAGGTTAGGTTAGGTTAGGTTAGGTTAGGTTAGGTTAGGTTAGGTTAGGTTAGGTTAGGTTAGGTTAGGTTAGGTTAGGTTAGGTTAGGTTAGGTTAGGTTAGGTTAGGTTAGGTTAGGTTAGGTTAGGTTAGGTTAGGTTAGGTTAGGTTAGGTTAGGTTAGGTTAGGTTAGGTTAGGTTAGGTTAGGTTAGGTTAGGTTAGGTTAGGTTAGGTTAGGTTAGGTTAGGTTAGGTTAGGTTAGGTTAGGTTAGGTTAGAGTTAGGTTAGGTTAGGTTAGGTTAGGTTAGGTTAGGTTAGGTTAGGTTAGGTTAGGTTAGGTTAGG
>NW_027181738.1:0-28016 GCF_028537555.1 Battus philenor | reverse complement strand
AAAAAGCCAACATCACGCGGTGTTCCCAGGCGGTCACCCATCCAAGTACTGACCGCGCCCGACGTTGCTTAACTTCGGTGATCGGACGAGAACCGGTGTATTCAACGTGGTATGGACGTTGGCGACAGATGGTCTTCGAAAAGCAAACGCGAGAGGCGACATCGGAGAGAAATCTTCATTTTTTTGTTAATAATCTCCTGTGAAAAATGGATAAAAGTTTACGGATTGAGAATATTGGAGCGCTAAAAAGGAACCGCCGAAAGAAAAACGCCAAAAAAGCCAACATCACGCGGTGTTCCCAGGCGGTCACCCATCCAAGTACTGACCGCGCCCGACGTTGCTTAACTTCGGTGATCGGACGAGAACCGGTGTATTCAACGTGGTATGGACGTTGGCGACAGATGGTCCTCGAAACGCAAACGCGAGAGGCGACATCGGAGAGAAATCTTCATTTTTTTGTTAATAATCTCCTATGAAACATGGATAAAAGTTTATGGATTGAGAATATTGGAGCGCTAAAAGGGAACCGCCGAAAGAAAAACGCCAAAAAAGCCAACATCACGCGGTGTTCCCAGGCGGTCACCCATCCAAGTACTGACCGCGCCCGACGTTGCTTAACTTCGGTGATCGGACGAGAACCGGTGTATTCAACGTGGTATGGACGTTGGCGACAGATGGTCCTCGAAACGCAAACGCGAGAGGCGACATCGGAGAGAAATCTTCATTTTTTTGTTAATAATCTCCTATGAAACATGGATAAAAGTTTATGGATTGAGAATATTGGAGCGCTAAAAGGGAACCGCCGAAAGAAAAACGCCAAAAAAGCCAACATCACGCGGTGTTCCCAGGCGGTCACCCATCCAAGTACTGACCGCGCCCGACGTTGCTTAACTTCGGTGATCGGACGAGAACCGGTGTATTCAACGTGGTATGGACGTTGGCGACTGATGGTCCTCGAAACGCAAACGCGAGAGGCGACATCGGAGAGAAATCTTCATTTTTTTGTTAATAATCTCCTATGAAAAATGGATAAAAGTTTATGGATTGAGAATATTGGAGCGCTAAAAAGGAACCGCCGAAAGAAAAACGCCAAAAAAGCCAACATCACGCGGTGTTCCCAGGCGGTCACCCATCCAAGTACTGACCGCGCCCGACGTTGCTTAACTTCGGTGATCGGACGAGAACCGGTGTATTCAACGTGGTATGGACGTTGGCGAACGTTCGTCTTCGAAACGCAAACGCGAGAGGCGACATCGGAGAGAAATCTTCATTTTTTTGTTAATAATCTCCTATGAAAAATTAATAAAAGTTCATGGATTGAGAATATTGGAGCGCTAAAAAGGAACCGCCGAAAGAAAAACGCCAAAAAAGCCAACATCACGCGGTGTTCCCAGGCGGTCACCCATCCAAGTACTGACCGCGCCCGACGTTGCTTAACTTCGGTGATCGGACGAGAACAGGTGTATTCAACGTGGTATGGACGTTGGCGACCGTTCGTCTTCGAAACGCAAACGCGAGACGCGACATCGGAGAGAAATCTTCATTTTTTTGTTAATAATCTCCTATGAAAAATTAATAAAAGTTTATGAATTGAGAATATTGGAGCGCTAAAAAGGAACCGCCGAAAGAAAAACGCCAAAAAAGCCAACATCACGCGGTGTTCCCAGGCGGTCACCCATCCAAGTACTGACCGCGCCCGACGTTGCTTAACTTCGGTGATCGGACGAGAACCGGTGTATTCAACGTGGTATGGACGTTGGCGAACGTTCGTCTTCGAAACGCAAACGCGAGAGGCGACATCGGAGAGAAATCTTCATTTTTTTGTTAATAATCTCCTATGAAAAATTAATAAAAGTTCATGGATTGAGAATATTGGAGCGCTAAAAAGGAACCGCCGAAAGAAAAACGCCAAAAAAGCCAACATCACGCGGTGTTCCCAGGCGGTCACCCATCCAAGTACTGACCGCGCCCGACGTTGCTTAACTTCGGTGATCGGACGAGAACAGGTGTATTCAACGTGGTATGGACGTTGGCGACCGTTCGTCTTCGAAACGCAAACGCGAGACGCGACATCGGAGAGAAATCTTCATTTTTTTGTTAATAATCTCCTATGAAAAATTATTAAAGTTCATGGATTGAGAATATTGGAGCGCTAAAAAGGAACCGCCGAAAGAAAAACGCCAAAAAAGCCAACATCACGCGGTGTTCCCAGGCGGTCACCCATCCAAGTACTGACCGCGCCCGACGTTGCTTAACTTCGGTGATCGGACGAGAACCGGTGTATTCAACGTGGTATGGACGTTGGCGACCGTTGGTCTTCGAAACGCAAACGCGAGACGCGACATCGGAGAGAAATCTTCATTTTTTTGTTAATAATCTCCTATGAAAAATTAATAAAAGTTTATGAATTGAGAATATTGGAGCGCTAAAAAGAAACCGCCGAGAGAAAAACGCCAAAAAAGCCAACATCACGCGGTGTTCCCAGGCGGTCACCCATCCAAGTACTGACCGCGCCCGACGTTGCTTAACTTCGGTGATCGGACGAGAACCGGTGTATTCAACGTGGTATGGACGTTGGCGACAGATGGTCTTCGAAACGCAAACACCATCTTGGTGATCTTCGAAACCGAATCCTAATTCTTTGTTATGTCCTTGTTATTTTCTTCAATATTTTTTTTTCAACGTCCACACTAAATAGATAAATCGGCGGAAATTGCATTACATAATAATGGCTACTGCTTGGTCTCAGAAATCTTTCCTTGTGAAGTTTTGTACTTCATCGTCCACTCACATACAATACTTACCAGTGTATCGTATGTGCCTTTCGTTGTATAACAAATTTGAAAACTAAGTCGACATCTTCAGTATTTCCTTTGCGAAGTTAAACAATGTTTGTTACTATAATACATACTATGCCGCATGTACACGTCATAACAATGAACACATTCATAACACAGCTTTACACAAGTAGAGGCCTTTGCTACGTGCGAGCGTCATCGTGAAACTGGTACGCGCTCTACCAGCCTTATTCTTAGTTTCTATGTTCACAGATTCTTCCGCTCCGTGAACTCAGCTCCGATGCAGCTGTAAACGCCTTCGAGCTAAGAGCAATAACATCAACATAGAATAAGTATACAATGCAGTTTCATTTTTATTTTCAAACCGTTACTATTGTTCAATTAAACTTATTATTGTCTACATAAGGTTTGGAATATATTTTGGTTGTAAGAGAGAGATCGACACATATATAATACGCCAATACCTCACTTTGCGTAGTGGTTACGTTTCAGAAAAACACGACGCAAATTGAAACGCCGCAAAGTGAATTAAGATTTTCTATAGCAAACCACATAAAGATCGAAGATAGGTACCAGGGTCACGAAAATATTACTTTTTAAAAAGAAAATTGAACAAACAGAAATAAAATAACTCTGCCAATTAAATAAATTGTAATAATATTAACCTTTTTGGTAACCAGAAACAACGCGTAAAAATTTTTATAAATTTATTATTCTCTTTTAAAATAAGCACAACACACTACTTAATTAAAACTGAACTTTTAAAATTAGCAAAACAAAGTGAAAATAAAACTGTATTCAAATTGCGTTGATTTTTGGTTAGAAAGAGAATCCCCGAGTTTTGATGGCGTAACGCAATTAAAAACAAAAGTGTTGCCACCTTTTAAAAAATAAAATAAAATAGAATTAAAAAAAAAACGACGCAAAGCGAAGTATTGGTGTACTCTTCAGCTTTAATGAAAGTTCTTTTCGCATCGAGTAGGCAACCTGCCCACGTTTTTTTCTTTTGTGTTTATGTAAGTTAAACTCGATATTATCTATAACTAGCTGATCCCGCAAATGTTGTTTTGCAAAAAAAATATTTTTAATTTTCAATTTAAAAATAAGGGTTGATCGTAGAGGGGTAAAAATTTAAGGTTGTATGGTATTTATTTGGCGAAGAAGAGCGCCATCTACAGGGAAAATATTGAAATGGCAGAGTAACGACAGCGGACTCATCTAAATGCTACGAGATGGCAGTGTGATCGGCCTGAAAAAATCACCTTTTGTTACTAGAAAATAAAAACACAAAATATTAATAATTGGAATTGTTATCATAAAAAACAACCTGAACGCAATTGAAAACTATAAACAGTCAAGTAAGAAAGCGATCGTTCTTAAAGGTTTTTCTATGTATAAAGTATGATTAAAAAAATTGGTTACAGTATTTTAAAAGGATTTTGAAGGTGAAATCAAATTGGGTTTTATTTTGTGCTATAATAGTTCACACCGTGAACAAAAAAGGAGTCGTGTATCAAAATATTACAAAATTAGGCTAAGTATAAGACAGTAAAGAGCGCCAGTTTTAACAAAGATAAAAATTGACGAATGACATGCAAAACAAAAGTTTATGAATTGAGAATATTGGAGCGCTGAAAGGGAACCGCTGAAAGAAAAACGCCAAAAAAGCCAACATCACGCGGTGTTCCCAGGCGGTCACCCATCCAAGTACTGACCGCGCCCGACGTTGCTTAACTTCGGTGATCGGACGAGAACCGGTGTATTCAACGTGGTATGGACGTTGGCGACCGTTCGTCTTCGAAACGCAAACGCGAGAGGCGACATCGGAGAGAAATCTTCATTTTTTTGTTAATAATCTCCTATGAAAAATTATTAAACTTCATGGATTGAGAATATTGGAGCGCTAAAAGGGAACCGCCGAAAGAAAAACGCCAAAAAAGCCAACATCACGCGGTGTTCCCAGGCGGTCACCCATCCAAGTACTGACCGCGCCCGACGTTGCTTAACTTCGGTGATCGGACGAGAACCGGTGTATTCAACGTGGTATGGACGTTGGCGACTGATGGTCCTCGAAACGCAAACGCGAGAGGCGACATCGGAGAGAAATCTTCATTTTTTTGTTAATAATCTCCTATGAAACATGGATAAAAGTTTATGGATTGAGAATATTGGAGCGCTAAAAAGGAACCGCCGAAAGAAAAACGCCAAAAAAGCCAACATCACGCGGTGTTCCCAGGCGGTCACCCATCCAAGTACTGACCGCGCCCGACGTTGCTTAACTTCGGTGATCGGACGAGAACCGGTGTATTCAACGTGGTATGGACGTTGGCGACCGTTCGTCTTCGAAACGCAAACGCGAGACGCGACATCGGAGAGAAATCTTCATTTTTTTGTTAATAATCTCCTATGAAAAATTATTAAAGTTCATGGATTGAGAATATTGGAGCGCTAAAAAGAAACCGCCGAGAGAAAAACGCCAAAAAAGCCAACATCACGCGGTGTTCCCAGGCGGTCACCCATCCAAGTACTGACCGCGCCCGACGTTGCTTAACTTCGGTGATCGGACGAGAACCGGTGTATTCAACGTGGTATGGACGTTGGCGACAGATAGTCCTCGAAACGCAAACGCGAGAGGCGACATCGGAGAGAAATCTTCATTTTTTTGTTAATAATCTCCTATGAAACATGGATAAAAGTTTATGGATTGAGAATATTGGAGCGCTAAAAGGGAACCGCCGAAAGAAAAACGCCAAAAAAGCCAACATCACGCGGTGTTCCCAGGCGGTCACCCATCCAAGTACTGACCGCGCCCGACGTTGCTTAACTTCGGTGATCGGACGAGAACCGGTGTATTCAACGTGGTATGGACGTTGGCGACAGATGGTCCTCGAAACGCAAACGCGAGAGGCGACATCGGAGAGAAATCTTCATTTTTTTGTTAATAATCTCCTATGAAACATGGATAAAAGTTTATGGATTGAGAATATTGGAGCGCTAAAAAGGAACCGCCGAAAGAAAAACGCCAAAAAAGCCAACATCACGCGGTGTTCCCAGGCGGTCACCCATCCAAGTACTGACCGCGCCCGACGTTGCTTAACTTCGGTGATCGGACGAGAACCGGTGTATTCAACGTGGTATGGACGTTGGCGACCGTTCGTCTTCGAAACGCAAACGCGAGACGCGACATCGGAGAGAAATCTTCATTTTTTTGTTAATAATCTCCTATGAAAAATTATTAAAGTTCATGGATTGAGAATATTGGAGCGCTAAAAAGAAACCGCCGAGAGAAAAACGCCAAAAAAGCCAACATCACGCGGTGTTCCCAGGCGGTCACCCATCCAAGTACTGACCGCGCCCGACGTTGCTTAACTTCGGTGATCGGACGAGAACCGGTGTATTCAACGTGGTATGGACGTTGGCGACAGATAGTCCTCGAAACGCAAACGCGAGAGGCGACATCGGAGAGAAATCTTCATTTTTTTGTTAATAATCTCCTATGAAACATGGATAAAAGTTTATGGATTGAGAATATTGGAGCGCTAAAAGGGAACCGCCGAAAGAAAAACGCCAAAAAAGCCAACATCACGCGGTGTTCCCAGGCGGTCACCCATCCAAGTACTGACCGCGCCCGACGTTGCTTAACTTCGGTGATCGGACGAGAACCGGTGTATTCAACGTGGTATGGACGTTGGCGACAGATGGTCCTCGAAACGCAAACGCGAGAGGCGACATCGGAGAGAAATCTTCATTTTTTTGTTAATAATCTCCTATGAAACATGGATAAAAGTTTATGGATTGAGAATATTGGAGCGCTAAAAAGGAACCGCCGAAAGAAAAACGCCAAAAAAGCCAACATCACGCGGTGTTCCCAGGCGGTCACCCATCCAAGTACTGACCGCGCCCGACGTTGCTTAACTTCGGTGATCGGACGAGAACCGGTGTATTCAACGTGGTATGGACGTTGGCGACAGATGGTCCTCGAAACGCAAACGCGAGAGGCGACATCGGAGAGAAATCTTCATTTTTTTGTTAATAATCTCCTATGAAACATGGATAAAAGTTTATGGATTGAGAATATTGGAGCGCTAAAAGGGAACCGCCGAAAGAAAAACGTCAAAAAAGCCAACATCACGCGGTGTTCCCAGGCGGTCACCCATCCAAGTACTGACCGCGCCCGACGTTGCTTAACTTCGGTGATCGGACGAGAACCGGTGTATTCAACGTGGTATGGACGTTGGCGACAGATAGTCCTCGAAACGCAAACGCGAGAGGCGACATCGGAGAGAAATCTTCATTTTTTTGTTAATAATCTCCTATGAAAAATTATTAAAGTTCATGGATTGAGAATATTGGAGCGCTAAAAAGGAACCGCCGAAAGAAAAACGCCAAAAAAGCCAACATCACGCGGTGTTCCCAGGCGGTCACCCATCCAAGTACTGACCGCGCCCGACGTTGCTTAACTTCGGTGATCGGACGAGAACCGGTGTATTCAACGTGGTATGGACGTTGGCGACAGATGGTCCTCGAAACGCAAACGCGAGAGGCGACATCGGAGAGAAATCTTCATTTTTTTGTTAATAATCTCCTATGAAACATGGATAAAAGTTTATGGATTGAGAATATTGGAGCGCTAAAAGGGAACCGCCGAAAGAAAAACGCCAAAAAAGCCAACATCACGCGGTGTTCCCAGGCGGTCACCCATCCAAGTACTGACCGCGCCCGACGTTGCTTAACTTCGGTGATCGGACGAGAACCGGTGTATTCAACGTGGTATGGACGTTGGCGACTGATGGTCCTCGAAACGCAAACGCGAGAGGCGACATCGGAGAGAAATCTTCATTTTTTTGTTAATAATCTCCTATGAAAAATGGATAAAAGTTTATGGATTGAGAATATTGGAGCGCTAAAAAGGAACCGCCGAAAGAAAAACGCCAAAAAAGCCAACATCACGCGGTGTTCCCAGGCGGTCACCCATCCAAGTACTGACCGCGCCCGACGTTGCTTAACTTCGGTGATCGGACGAGAACCGGTGTATTCAACGTGGTATGGACGTTGGCGAACGTTCGTCTTCGAAACGCAAACGCGAGAGGCGACATCGGAGAGAAATCTTCATTTTTTTGTTAATAATCTCCTATGAAAAATTAATAAAAGTTCATGGATTGAGAATATTGGAGCGCTAAAAAGGAACCGCCGAAAGAAAAACGCCAAAAAAGCCAACATCACGCGGTGTTCCCAGGCGGTCACCCATCCAAGTACTGACCGCGCCCGACGTTGCTTAACTTCGGTGATCGGACGAGAACAGGTGTATTCAACGTGGTATGGACGTTGGCGACCGTTCGTCTTCGAAACGCAAACGCGAGACGCGACATCGGAGAGAAATCTTCATTTTTTTGTTAATAATCTCCTATGAAAAATTAATAAAAGTTTATGAATTGAGAATATTGGAGCGCTAAAAAGGAACCGCCGAAAGAAAAACGCCAAAAAAGCCAACATCACGCGGTGTTCCCAGGCGGTCACCCATCCAAGTACTGACCGCGCCCGACGTTGCTTAACTTCGGTGATCGGACGAGAACAGGTGTATTCAACGTGGTATGGACGTTGGCGACCGTTCGTCTTCGAAACGCAAACGCGAGACGCGACATCGGAGAGAAATCTTCATTTTTTTGTTAATAATCTCCTATGAAAAATTATTAAAGTTCATGGATTGAGAATATTGGAGCGCTAAAAAGGAACCGCCGAAAGAAAAACGCCAAAAAAGCCAACATCACGCGGTGTTCCCAGGCGGTCACCCATCCAAGTACTGACCGCGCCCGACGTTGCTTAACTTCGGTGATCGGACGAGAACCGGTGTATTCAACGTGGTATGGACGTTGGCGACCGTTGGTCTTCGAAACGCAAACGCGAGACGCGACATCGGAGAGAAATCTTCATTTTTTTGTTAATAATCTCCTATGAAAAATTAATAAAAGTTTATGAATTGAGAATATTGGAGCGCTAAAAAGAAACCGCCGAGAGAAAAACGCCAAAAAAGCCAACATCACGCGGTGTTCCCAGGCGGTCACCCATCCAAGTACTGACCGCGCCCGACGTTGCTTAACTTCGGTGATCGGACGAGAACCGGTGTATTCAACGTGGTATGGACGTTGGCGACAGATGGTCTTCGAAACGCAAACACCATCTTGGTGATCTTCGAAACCGAATCCTAATTCTTTGTTATGTCCTTGTTATTTTCTTCAATATTTTTTTTTCAACGTCCACACTAAATAGATAAATCGGCGGAAATTGCATTACATAATAATGGCTACTGCTTGGTCTCAGAAATCTTTCCTTGTGAAGTTTTGTACTTCATCGTCCACTCACATACAATACTTACCAGTGTATCGTATGTGCCTTTCGTTGTATAACAAATTTGAAAACTAAGTCGACATCTTCAGTATTTCCTTTGCGAAGTTAAACAATGTTTGTTACTATAATACATACTATGCCGCATGTACACGTCATAACAATGAACACATTCATAACACAGCTTTACACAAGTAGAGGCCTTTGCTACGTGCGAGCGTCATCGTGAAACTGGTACGCGCTCTACCAGCCTTATTCTTAGTTTCTATGTTCACAGATTCTTCCGCTCCGTGAACTCAGCTCCGATGCAGCTGTAAACGCCTTCGAGCTAAGAGCAATAACATCAACATAGAATAAGTATACAATGCAGTTTCATTTTTATTTTCAAACCGTTACTATTGTTCAATTAAACTTATTATTGTCTACATAAGGTTTGGAATATATTTTGGTTGTAAGAGAGAGATCGACACATATATAATACGCCAATACCTCACTTTGCGTAGTGGTTACGTTTCAGAAAAACACGACGCAAATTGAAACGCCGCAAAGTGAATTAAGATTTTCTATAGCAAACCACATAAAGATCGAAGATAGGTACCAGGGTCACGAAAATATTACTTTTTAAAAAGAAAATTGAACAAACAGAAATAAAATAACTCTGCCAATTAAATAAATTGTAATAATATTAACCTTTTTGGTAACCAGAAACAACGCGTAAAAATTTTTATAAATTTATTATTCTCTTTTAAAATAAGCACAACACACTACTTAATTAAAACTGAACTTTTAAAATTAGCAAAACAAAGTGAAAATAAAACTGTATTCAAATTGCGTTGATTTTTGGTTAGAAAGAGAATCCCCGAGTTTTGATGGCGTAACGCAATTAAAAACAAAAGTGTTGCCACCTTTTAAAAAATAAAATAAAATAGAATTAAAAAAAAAACGACGCAAAGCGAAGTATTGGTGTACTCTTCAGCTTTAATGAAAGTTCTTTTCGCATCGAGTAGGCAACCTGCCCACGTTTTTTTCTTTTGTGTTTATGTAAGTTAAACTCGATATTATCTATAACTAGCTGATCCCGCAAATGTTGTTTTGCAAAAAAAATATTTTTAATTTTCAATTTAAAAATAAGGGTTGATCGTAGAGGGGTAAAAATTTAAGGTTGTATGGTATTTATTTGGCGAAGAAGAGCGCCATCTACAGGGAAAATATTGAAATGGCAGAGTAACGACAGCGGACTCATCTAAATGCTACGAGATGGCAGTGTGATCGGCCTGAAAAAATCACCTTTTGTTACTAGAAAATAAAAACACAAAATATTAATAATTGGAATTGTTATCATAAAAAACAACCTGAACGCAATTGAAAACTATAAACAGTCAAGTAAGAAAGCGATCGTTCTTAAAGGTTTTTCTATGTATAAAGTATGATTAAAAAAATTGGTTACAGTATTTTAAAAGGATTTTGAAGGTGAAATCAAATTGGGTTTTATTTTGTGCTATAATAGTTCACACCGTGAACAAAAAAGGAGTCGTGTATCAAAATATTACAAAATTAGGCTAAGTATAAGACAGTAAAGAGCGCCAGTTTTAACAAAGATAAAAATTGACGAATGACATGCAAAACAAAAGTTTATGAATTGAGAATATTGGAGCGCTGAAAGGGAACCGCTGAAAGAAAAACGCCAAAAAAGCCAACATCACGCGGTGTTCCCAGGCGGTCACCCATCCAAGTACTGACCGCGCCCGACGTTGCTTAACTTCGGTGATCGGACGAGAACCGGTGTATTCAACGTGGTATGGACGTTGGCGACCGTTCGTCTTCGAAACGCAAACGCGAGAGGCGACATCGGAGAGAAATCTTCATTTTTTTGTTAATAATCTCCTATGAAAAATTATTAAACTTCATGGATTGAGAATATTGGAGCGCTAAAAGGGAACCGCCGAAAGAAAAACGCCAAAAAAGCCAACATCACGCGGTGTTCCCAGGCGGTCACCCATCCAAGTACTGACCGCGCCCGACGTTGCTTAACTTCGGTGATCGGACGAGAACCGGTGTATTCAACGTGGTATGGACGTTGGCGACTGATGGTCCTCGAAACGCAAACGCGAGAGGCGACATCGGAGAGAAATCTTCATTTTTTTGTTAATAATCTCCTATGAAACATGGATAAAAGTTTATGGATTGAGAATATTGGAGCGCTAAAAAGGAACCGCCGAAAGAAAAACGCCAAAAAAGCCAACATCACGCGGTGTTCCCAGGCGGTCACCCATCCAAGTACTGACCGCGCCCGACGTTGCTTAACTTCGGTGATCGGACGAGAACCGGTGTATTCAACGTGGTATGGACGTTGGCGACCGTTCGTCTTCGAAACGCAAACGCGAGACGCGACATCGGAGAGAAATCTTCATTTTTTTGTTAATAATCTCCTATGAAAAATTATTAAAGTTCATGGATTGAGAATATTGGAGCGCTAAAAAGAAACCGCCGAGAGAAAAACGCCAAAAAAGCCAACATCACGCGGTGTTCCCAGGCGGTCACCCATCCAAGTACTGACCGCGCCCGACGTTGCTTAACTTCGGTGATCGGACGAGAACCGGTGTATTCAACGTGGTATGGACGTTGGCGACAGATAGTCCTCGAAACGCAAACGCGAGAGGCGACATCGGAGAGAAATCTTCATTTTTTTGTTAATAATCTCCTATGAAACATGGATAAAAGTTTATGGATTGAGAATATTGGAGCGCTAAAAGGGAACCGCCGAAAGAAAAACGCCAAAAAAGCCAACATCACGCGGTGTTCCCAGGCGGTCACCCATCCAAGTACTGACCGCGCCCGACGTTGCTTAACTTCGGTGATCGGACGAGAACCGGTGTATTCAACGTGGTATGGACGTTGGCGACAGATGGTCCTCGAAACGCAAACGCGAGAGGCGACATCGGAGAGAAATCTTCATTTTTTTGTTAATAATCTCCTATGAAACATGGATAAAAGTTTATGGATTGAGAATATTGGAGCGCTAAAAAGGAACCGCCGAAAGAAAAACGCCAAAAAAGCCAACATCACGCGGTGTTCCCAGGCGGTCACCCATCCAAGTACTGACCGCGCCCGACGTTGCTTAACTTCGGTGATCGGACGAGAACCGGTGTATTCAACGTGGTATGGACGTTGGCGACAGATGGTCCTCGAAACGCAAACGCGAGAGGCGACATCGGAGAGAAATCTTCATTTTTTTGTTAATAATCTCCTATGAAACATGGATAAAAGTTTATGGATTGAGAATATTGGAGCGCTAAAAGGGAACCGCCGAAAGAAAAACGTCAAAAAAGCCAACATCACGCGGTGTTCCCAGGCGGTCACCCATCCAAGTACTGACCGCGCCCGACGTTGCTTAACTTCGGTGATCGGACGAGAACCGGTGTATTCAACGTGGTATGGACGTTGGCGACAGATAGTCCTCGAAACGCAAACGCGAGAGGCGACATCGGAGAGAAATCTTCATTTTTTTGTTAATAATCTCCTATGAAAAATTAATAAAAGTTCATGGATTGAGAATATTGGAGCGCTAAAAAGGAACCGCCGAAAGAAAAACGCCAAAAAAGCCAACATCACGCGGTGTTCCCAGGCGGTCACCCATCCAAGTACTGACCGCGCCCGACGTTGCTTAACTTCGGTGATCGGACGAGAACAGGTGTATTCAACGTGGTATGGACGTTGGCGACCGTTCGTCTTCGAAACGCAAACGCGAGACGCGACATCGGAGAGAAATCTTCATTTTTTTGTTAATAATCTCCTATGAAAAATTAATAAAAGTTTATGAATTGAGAATATTGGAGCGCTAAAAAGGAACCGCCGAAAGAAAAACGCCAAAAAAGCCAACATCACGCGGTGTTCCCAGGCGGTCACCCATCCAAGTACTGACCGCGCCCGACGTTGCTTAACTTCGGTGATCGGACGAGAACAGGTGTATTCAACGTGGTATGGACGTTGGCGACCGTTCGTCTTCGAAACGCAAACGCGAGACGCGACATCGGAGAGAAATCTTCATTTTTTTGTTAATAATCTCCTATGAAAAATTATTAAAGTTCATGGATTGAGAATATTGGAGCGCTAAAAAGGAACCGCCGAAAGAAAAACGCCAAAAAAGCCAACATCACGCGGTGTTCCCAGGCGGTCACCCATCCAAGTACTGACCGCGCCCGACGTTGCTTAACTTCGGTGATCGGACGAGAACCGGTGTATTCAACGTGGTATGGACGTTGGCGACCGTTGGTCTTCGAAACGCAAACGCGAGACGCGACATCGGAGAGAAATCTTCATTTTTTTGTTAATAATCTCCTATGAAAAATTAATAAAAGTTTATGAATTGAGAATATTGGAGCGCTAAAAAGAAACCGCCGAGAGAAAAACGCCAAAAAAGCCAACATCACGCGGTGTTCCCAGGCGGTCACCCATCCAAGTACTGACCGCGCCCGACGTTGCTTAACTTCGGTGATCGGACGAGAACCGGTGTATTCAACGTGGTATGGACGTTGGCGACAGATGGTCTTCGAAACGCAAACACCATCTTGGTGATCTTCGAAACCGAATCCTAATTCTTTGTTATGTCCTTGTTATTTTCTTCAATATTTTTTTTTCAACGTCCACACTAAATAGATAAATCGGCGGAAATTGCATTACATAATAATGGCTACTGCTTGGTCTCAGAAATCTTTCCTTGTGAAGTTTTGTACTTCATCGTCCACTCACATACAATACTTACCAGTGTATCGTATGTGCCTTTCGTTGTATAACAAATTTGAAAACTAAGTCGACATCTTCAGTATTTCCTTTGCGAAGTTAAACAATGTTTGTTACTATAATACATACTATGCCGCATGTACACGTCATAACAATGAACACATTCATAACACAGCTTTACACAAGTAGAGGCCTTTGCTACGTGCGAGCGTCATCGTGAAACTGGTACGCGCTCTACCAGCCTTATTCTTAGTTTCTATGTTCACAGATTCTTCCGCTCCGTGAACTCAGCTCCGATGCAGCTGTAAACGCCTTCGAGCTAAGAGCAATAACATCAACATAGAATAAGTATACAATGCAGTTTCATTTTTATTTTCAAACCGTTACTATTGTTCAATTAAACTTATTATTGTCTACATAAGGTTTGGAATATATTTTGGTTGTAAGAGAGAGATCGACACATATATAATACGCCAATACCTCACTTTGCGTAGTGGTTACGTTTCAGAAAAACACGACGCAAATTGAAACGCCGCAAAGTGAATTAAGATTTTCTATAGCAAACCACATAAAGATCGAAGATAGGTACCAGGGTCACGAAAATATTACTTTTTAAAAAGAAAATTGAACAAACAGAAATAAAATAACTCTGCCAATTAAATAAATTGTAATAATATTAACCTTTTTGGTAACCAGAAACAACGCGTAAAAATTTTTATAAATTTATTATTCTCTTTTAAAATAAGCACAACACACTACTTAATTAAAACTGAACTTTTAAAATTAGCAAAACAAAGTGAAAATAAAACTGTATTCAAATTGCGTTGATTTTTGGTTAGAAAGAGAATCCCCGAGTTTTGATGGCGTAACGCAATTAAAAACAAAAGTGTTGCCACCTTTTAAAAAATAAAATAAAATAGAATTAAAAAAAAAACGACGCAAAGCGAAGTATTGGTGTACTCTTCAGCTTTAATGAAAGTTCTTTTCGCATCGAGTAGGCAACCTGCCCACGTTTTTTTCTTTTGTGTTTATGTAAGTTAAACTCGATATTATCTATAACTAGCTGATCCCGCAAATGTTGTTTTGCAAAAAAAATATTTTTAATTTTCAATTTAAAAATAAGGGTTGATCGTAGAGGGGTAAAAATTTAAGGTTGTATGGTATTTATTTGGCGAAGAAGAGCGCCATCTACAGGGAAAATATTGAAATGGCAGAGTAACGACAGCGGACTCATCTAAATGCTACGAGATGGCAGTGTGATCGGCCTGAAAAAATCACCTTTTGTTACTAGAAAATAAAAACACAAAATATTAATAATTGGAATTGTTATCATAAAAAACAACCTGAACGCAATTGAAAACTATAAACAGTCAAGTAAGAAAGCGATCGTTCTTAAAGGTTTTTCTATGTATAAAGTATGATTAAAAAAATTGGTTACAGTATTTTAAAAGGATTTTGAAGGTGAAATCAAATTGGGTTTTATTTTGTGCTATAATAGTTCACACCGTGAACAAAAAAGGAGTCGTGTATCAAAATATTACAAAATTAGGCTAAGTATAAGACAGTAAAGAGCGCCAGTTTTAACAAAGATAAAAATTGACGAATGACATGCAAAACAAAAGTTTATGAATTGAGAATATTGGAGCGCTGAAAGGGAACCGCTGAAAGAAAAACGCCAAAAAAGCCAACATCACGCGGTGTTCCCAGGCGGTCACCCATCCAAGTACTGACCGCGCCCGACGTTGCTTAACTTCGGTGATCGGACGAGAACCGGTGTATTCAACGTGGTATGGACGTTGGCGACCGTTCGTCTTCGAAACGCAAACGCGAGAGGCGACATCGGAGAGAAATCTTCATTTTTTTGTTAATAATCTCCTATGAAAAATTATTAAACTTCATGGATTGAGAATATTGGAGCGCTAAAAGGGAACCGCCGAAAGAAAAACGCCAAAAAAGCCAACATCACGCGGTGTTCCCAGGCGGTCACCCATCCAAGTACTGACCGCGCCCGACGTTGCTTAACTTCGGTGATCGGACGAGAACCGGTGTATTCAACGTGGTATGGACGTTGGCGACTGATGGTCCTCGAAACGCAAACGCGAGAGGCGACATCGGAGAGAAATCTTCATTTTTTTGTTAATAATCTCCTATGAAACATGGATAAAAGTTTATGGATTGAGAATATTGGAGCGCTAAAAAGGAACCGCCGAAAGAAAAACGCCAAAAAAGCCAACATCACGCGGTGTTCCCAGGCGGTCACCCATCCAAGTACTGACCGCGCCCGACGTTGCTTAACTTCGGTGATCGGACGAGAACCGGTGTATTCAACGTGGTATGGACGTTGGCGACCGTTCGTCTTCGAAACGCAAACGCGAGACGCGACATCGGAGAGAAATCTTCATTTTTTTGTTAATAATCTCCTATGAAAAATTATTAAAGTTCATGGATTGAGAATATTGGAGCGCTAAAAAGAAACCGCCGAGAGAAAAACGCCAAAAAAGCCAACATCACGCGGTGTTCCCAGGCGGTCACCCATCCAAGTACTGACCGCGCCCGACGTTGCTTAACTTCGGTGATCGGACGAGAACCGGTGTATTCAACGTGGTATGGACGTTGGCGACAGATAGTCCTCGAAACGCAAACGCGAGAGGCGACATCGGAGAGAAATCTTCATTTTTTTGTTAATAATCTCCTATGAAACATGGATAAAAGTTTATGGATTGAGAATATTGGAGCGCTAAAAGGGAACCGCCGAAAGAAAAACGCCAAAAAAGCCAACATCACGCGGTGTTCCCAGGCGGTCACCCATCCAAGTACTGACCGCGCCCGACGTTGCTTAACTTCGGTGATCGGACGAGAACCGGTGTATTCAACGTGGTATGGACGTTGGCGACAGATGGTCCTCGAAACGCAAACGCGAGAGGCGACATCGGAGAGAAATCTTCATTTTTTTGTTAATAATCTCCTATGAAACATGGATAAAAGTTTATGGATTGAGAATATTGGAGCGCTAAAAAGGAACCGCCGAAAGAAAAACGCCAAAAAAGCCAACATCACGCGGTGTTCCCAGGCGGTCACCCATCCAAGTACTGACCGCGCCCGACGTTGCTTAACTTCGGTGATCGGACGAGAACCGGTGTATTCAACGTGGTATGGACGTTGGCGACAGATGGTCCTCGAAACGCAAACGCGAGAGGCGACATCGGAGAGAAATCTTCATTTTTTTGTTAATAATCTCCTATGAAACATGGATAAAAGTTTATGGATTGAGAATATTGGAGCGCTAAAAGGGAACCGCCGAAAGAAAAACGTCAAAAAAGCCAACATCACGCGGTGTTCCCAGGCGGTCACCCATCCAAGTACTGACCGCGCCCGACGTTGCTTAACTTCGGTGATCGGACGAGAACCGGTGTATTCAACGTGGTATGGACGTTGGCGACAGATAGTCCTCGAAACGCAAACGCGAGAGGCGACATCGGAGAGAAATCTTCATTTTTTTGTTAATAATCTCCTATGAAAAATTATTAAAGTTCATGGATTGAGAATATTGGAGCGCTAAAAAGGAACCGCCGAAAGAAAAACGCCAAAAAAGCCAACATCACGCGGTGTTCCCAGGCGGTCACCCATCCAAGTACTGACCGCGCCCGACGTTGCTTAACTTCGGTGATCGGACGAGAACCGGTGTATTCAACGTGGTATGGACGTTGGCGACAGATGGTCCTCGAAACGCAAACGCGAGAGGCGACATCGGAGAGAAATCTTCATTTTTTTGTTAATAATCTCCTATGAAACATGGATAAAAGTTTATGGATTGAGAATATTGGAGCGCTAAAAGGGAACCGCCGAAAGAAAAACGCCAAAAAAGCCAACATCACGCGGTGTTCCCAGGCGGTCACCCATCCAAGTACTGACCGCGCCCGACGTTGCTTAACTTCGGTGATCGGACGAGAACCGGTGTATTCAACGTGGTATGGACGTTGGCGACTGATGGTCCTCGAAACGCAAACGCGAGAGGCGACATCGGAGAGAAATCTTCATTTTTTTGTTAATAATCTCCTATGAAAAATGGATAAAAGTTTATGGATTGAGAATATTGGAGCGCTAAAAAGGAACCGCCGAAAGAAAAACGCCAAAAAAGCCAACATCACGCGGTGTTCCCAGGCGGTCACCCATCCAAGTACTGACCGCGCCCGACGTTGCTTAACTTCGGTGATCGGACGAGAACCGGTGTATTCAACGTGGTATGGACGTTGGCGAACGTTCGTCTTCGAAACGCAAACGCGAGAGGCGACATCGGAGAGAAATCTTCATTTTTTTGTTAATAATCTCCTATGAAAAATTAATAAAAGTTCATGGATTGAGAATATTGGAGCGCTAAAAAGGAACCGCCGAAAGAAAAACGCCAAAAAAGCCAACATCACGCGGTGTTCCCAGGCGGTCACCCATCCAAGTACTGACCGCGCCCGACGTTGCTTAACTTCGGTGATCGGACGAGAACAGGTGTATTCAACGTGGTATGGACGTTGGCGACCGTTCGTCTTCGAAACGCAAACGCGAGACGCGACATCGGAGAGAAATCTTCATTTTTTTGTTAATAATCTCCTATGAAAAATTAATAAAAGTTTATGAATTGAGAATATTGGAGCGCTAAAAAGGAACCGCCGAAAGAAAAACGCCAAAAAAGCCAACATCACGCGGTGTTCCCAGGCGGTCACCCATCCAAGTACTGACCGCGCCCGACGTTGCTTAACTTCGGTGATCGGACGAGAACAGGTGTATTCAACGTGGTATGGACGTTGGCGACCGTTCGTCTTCGAAACGCAAACGCGAGACGCGACATCGGAGAGAAATCTTCATTTTTTTGTTAATAATCTCCTATGAAAAATTATTAAAGTTCATGGATTGAGAATATTGGAGCGCTAAAAAGGAACCGCCGAAAGAAAAACGCCAAAAAAGCCAACATCACGCGGTGTTCCCAGGCGGTCACCCATCCAAGTACTGACCGCGCCCGACGTTGCTTAACTTCGGTGATCGGACGAGAACCGGTGTATTCAACGTGGTATGGACGTTGGCGACCGTTGGTCTTCGAAACGCAAACGCGAGACGCGACATCGGAGAGAAATCTTCATTTTTTTGTTAATAATCTCCTATGAAAAATTAATAAAAGTTTATGAATTGAGAATATTGGAGCGCTAAAAAGAAACCGCCGAGAGAAAAACGCCAAAAAAGCCAACATCACGCGGTGTTCCCAGGCGGTCACCCATCCAAGTACTGACCGCGCCCGACGTTGCTTAACTTCGGTGATCGGACGAGAACCGGTGTATTCAACGTGGTATGGACGTTGGCGACAGATGGTCTTCGAAACGCAAACACCATCTTGGTGATCTTCGAAACCGAATCCTAATTCTTTGTTATGTCCTTGTTATTTTCTTCAATATTTTTTTTTCAACGTCCACACTAAATAGATAAATCGGCGGAAATTGCATTACATAATAATGGCTACTGCTTGGTCTCAGAAATCTTTCCTTGTGAAGTTTTGTACTTCATCGTCCACTCACATACAATACTTACCAGTGTATCGTATGTGCCTTTCGTTGTATAACAAATTTGAAAACTAAGTCGACATCTTCAGTATTTCCTTTGCGAAGTTAAACAATGTTTGTTACTATAATACATACTATGCCGCATGTACACGTCATAACAATGAACACATTCATAACACAGCTTTACACAAGTAGAGGCCTTTGCTACGTGCGAGCGTCATCGTGAAACTGGTACGCGCTCTACCAGCCTTATTCTTAGTTTCTATGTTCACAGATTCTTCCGCTCCGTGAACTCAGCTCCGATGCAGCTGTAAACGCCTTCGAGCTAAGAGCAATAACATCAACATAGAATAAGTATACAATGCAGTTTCATTTTTATTTTCAAACCGTTACTATTGTTCAATTAAACTTATTATTGTCTACATAAGGTTTGGAATATATTTTGGTTGTAAGAGAGAGATCGACACATATATAATACGCCAATACCTCACTTTGCGTAGTGGTTACGTTTCAGAAAAACACGACGCAAATTGAAACGCCGCAAAGTGAATTAAGATTTTCTATAGCAAACCACATAAAGATCGAAGATAGGTACCAGGGTCACGAAAATATTACTTTTTAAAAAGAAAATTGAACAAACAGAAATAAAATAACTCTGCCAATTAAATAAATTGTAATAATATTAACCTTTTTGGTAACCAGAAACAACGCGTAAAAATTTTTATAAATTTATTATTCTCTTTTAAAATAAGCACAACACACTACTTAATTAAAACTGAACTTTTAAAATTAGCAAAACAAAGTGAAAATAAAACTGTATTCAAATTGCGTTGATTTTTGGTTAGAAAGAGAATCCCCGAGTTTTGATGGCGTAACGCAATTAAAAACAAAAGTGTTGCCACCTTTTAAAAAATAAAATAAAATAGAATTAAAAAAAAAACGACGCAAAGCGAAGTATTGGTGTACTCTTCAGCTTTAATGAAAGTTCTTTTCGCATCGAGTAGGCAACCTGCCCACGTTTTTTTCTTTTGTGTTTATGTAAGTTAAACTCGATATTATCTATAACTAGCTGATCCCGCAAATGTTGTTTTGCAAAAAAAATATTTTTAATTTTCAATTTAAAAATAAGGGTTGATCGTAGAGGGGTAAAAATTTAAGGTTGTATGGTATTTATTTGGCGAAGAAGAGCGCCATCTACAGGGAAAATATTGAAATGGCAGAGTAACGACAGCGGACTCATCTAAATGCTACGAGATGGCAGTGTGATCGGCCTGAAAAAATCACCTTTTGTTACTAGAAAATAAAAACACAAAATATTAATAATTGGAATTGTTATCATAAAAAACAACCTGAACGCAATTGAAAACTATAAACAGTCAAGTAAGAAAGCGATCGTTCTTAAAGGTTTTTCTATGTATAAAGTATGATTAAAAAAATTGGTTACAGTATTTTAAAAGGATTTTGAAGGTGAAATCAAATTGGGTTTTATTTTGTGCTATAATAGTTCACACCGTGAACAAAAAAGGAGTCGTGTATCAAAATATTACAAAATTAGGCTAAGTATAAGACAGTAAAGAGCGCCAGTTTTAACAAAGATAAAAATTGATGAATGACATGCAAAACAAAAGTTTATGAATTGAGAATATTGGAGCGCTGAAAGGGAACCGCTGAAAGAAAAACGCCAAAAAAGCCAACATCACGCGGTGTTCCCAGGCGGTCACCCATCCAAGTACTGACCGCGCCCGACGTTGCTTAACTTCGGTGATCGGACGAGAACCGGTGTATTCAACGTGGTATGGACGTTGGCGACCGTTCGTCTTCGAAACGCAAACGCGAGAGGCGACATCGGAGAGAAATCTTCATTTTTTTGTTAATAATCTCCTATGAAAAATTATTAAACTTCATGGATTGAGAATATTGGAGCGCTAAAAGGGAACCGCCGAAAGAAAAACGCCAAAAAAGCCAACATCACGCGGTGTTCCCAGGCGGTCACCCATCCAAGTACTGACCGCGCCCGACGTTGCTTAACTTCGGTGATCGGACGAGAACCGGTGTATTCAACGTGGTATGGACGTTGGCGACTGATGGTCCTCGAAACGCAAACGCGAGAGGCGACATCGGAGAGAAATCTTCATTTTTTTGTTAATAATCTCCTATGAAACATGGATAAAAGTTTATGGATTGAGAATATTGGAGCGCTAAAAAGGAACCGCCGAAAGAAAAACGCCAAAAAAGCCAACATCACGCGGTGTTCCCAGGCGGTCACCCATCCAAGTACTGACCGCGCCCGACGTTGCTTAACTTCGGTGATCGGACGAGAACCGGTGTATTCAACGTGGTATGGACGTTGGCGACCGTTCGTCTTCGAAACGCAAACGCGAGACGCGACATCGGAGAGAAATCTTCATTTTTTTGTTAATAATCTCCTATGAAAAATTATTAAAGTTCATGGATTGAGAATATTGGAGCGCTAAAAAGAAACCGCCGAGAGAAAAACGCCAAAAAAGCCAACATCACGCGGTGTTCCCAGGCGGTCACCCATCCAAGTACTGACCGCGCCCGACGTTGCTTAACTTCGGTGATCGGACGAGAACCGGTGTATTCAACGTGGTATGGACGTTGGCGACAGATAGTCCTCGAAACGCAAACGCGAGAGGCGACATCGGAGAGAAATCTTCATTTTTTTGTTAATAATCTCCTATGAAACATGGATAAAAGTTTATGGATTGAGAATATTGGAGCGCTAAAAGGGAACCGCCGAAAGAAAAACGCCAAAAAAGCCAACATCACGCGGTGTTCCCAGGCGGTCACCCATCCAAGTACTGACCGCGCCCGACGTTGCTTAACTTCGGTGATCGGACGAGAACCGGTGTATTCAACGTGGTATGGACGTTGGCGACCGTTCGTCTTCGAAACGCAAACGCGAGAGGCGACATCGGAGAGAAATCTTCATTTTTTTGTTAATAATCTCCTATGAAAAATTATTAAACTTCATGGATTGAGAATATTGGAGCGCTAAAAGGGAACCGCCGAAAGAAAAACGCCAAAAAAGCCAACATCACGCGGTGTTCCCAGGCGGTCACCCATCCAAGTACTGACCGCGCCCGACGTTGCTTAACTTCGGTGATCGGACGAGAACCGGTGTATTCAACGTGGTATGGACGTTGGCGACTGATGGTCCTCGAAACGCAAACGCGAGAGGCGACATCGGAGAGAAATCTTCATTTTTTTGTTAATAATCTCCTATGAAACATGGATAAAAGTTTATGGATTGAGAATATTGGAGCGCTAAAAAGGAACCGCCGAAAGAAAAACGCCAAAAAAGCCAACATCACGCGGTGTTCCCAGGCGGTCACCCATCCAAGTACTGACCGCGCCCGACGTTGCTTAACTTCGGTGATCGGACGAGAACCGGTGTATTCAACGTGGTATGGACGTTGGCGACCGTTCGTCTTCGAAACGCAAACGCGAGACGCGACATCGGAGAGAAATCTTCATTTTTTTGTTAATAATCTCCTATGAAAAATTATTAAAGTTCATGGATTGAGAATATTGGAGCGCTAAAAAGAAACCGCCGAGAGAAAAACGCCAAAAAAGCCAACATCACGCGGTGTTCCCAGGCGGTCACCCATCCAAGTACTGACCGCGCCCGACGTTGCTTAACTTCGGTGATCGGACGAGAACCGGTGTATTCAACGTGGTATGGACGTTGGCGACAGATAGTCCTCGAAACGCAAACGCGAGAGGCGACATCGGAGAGAAATCTTCATTTTTTTGTTAATAATCTCCTATGAAACATGGATAAAAGTTTATGGATTGAGAATATTGGAGCGCTAAAAGGGAACCGCCGAAAGAAAAACGCCAAAAAAGCCAACATCACGCGGTGTTCCCAGGCGGTCACCCATCCAAGTACTGACCGCGCCCGACGTTGCTTAACTTCGGTGATCGGACGAGAACCGGTGTATTCAACGTGGTATGGACGTTGGCGACAGATGGTCCTCGAAACGCAAACGCGAGAGGCGACATCGGAGAGAAATCTTCATTTTTTTGTTAATAATCTCCTATGAAACATGGATAAAAGTTTATGGATTGAGAATATTGGAGCGCTAAAAAGGAACCGCCGAAAGAAAAACGCCAAAAAAGCCAACATCACGCGGTGTTCCCAGGCGGTCACCCATCCAAGTACTGACCGCGCCCGACGTTGCTTAACTTCGGTGATCGGACGAGAACCGGTGTATTCAACGTGGTATGGACGTTGGCGACAGATGGTCCTCGAAACGCAAACGCGAGAGGCGACATCGGAGAGAAATCTTCATTTTTTTGTTAATAATCTCCTATGAAACATGGATAAAAGTTTATGGATTGAGAATATTGGAGCGCTAAAAGGGAACCGCCGAAAGAAAAACGTCAAAAAAGCCAACATCACGCGGTGTTCCCAGGCGGTCACCCATCCAAGTACTGACCGCGCCCGACGTTGCTTAACTTCGGTGATCGGACGAGAACCGGTGTATTCAACGTGGTATGGACGTTGGCGACAGATAGTCCTCGAAACGCAAACGCGAGAGGCGACATCGGAGAGAAATCTTCATTTTTTTGTTAATAATCTCCTATGAAAAATGGATAAAAGTTTACGGATTGAGAATATTGGAGCGCTAAAAAGGAACCGCCGAAAGAAAAACGCCAAAAAGCCAACATCACGCGGTGTTCCCAGGCCGTCACCCATCCAAGTACTGACCGCGCCCGACGTTGCTTAACTTCGGTGATCGGACGAGAACCGGTGTATTCAACGTGGTATGGACGTTGGCGACTGATGGCCCTCGAAACGCACACGCGAGAGGCGACATCGGAGAAAAATCTTCATTTTTTTGTTAATAATCTCCTATGAAAAATGGATAAAAGTTTATAGATTGAGAATGTTGGAGCGCTAAAAAGGAACCGCCGAAAGAAAAACGCCAAAAAAGCCAACATCACGCGGTGTTCCCAGGCGGTCACCCATCCAAGTACTGACCGCGCCCGACGATGCTTAACTTCGGTGATCGGACGAGAACCGGTGTATTCAACGTGGTATGGACGTTGGCGAAAATTGGTCTTCGAAACGCAAACGCGAGAGGCGACATCGGAGAGAAATCTTCATTTTTTTGTTAATAATCTCCTATGAAAAATGGATAAAAGTTTACGGATTGAGAATATTGGAGCGCTAAAAAGGAACCGCCGAAAGAAAAACGCCAAAAAAGCCAACATCACGCGGTGTTCCCAGGCGGTCACCCATCCAAGTACTGACCGCGCCCGACGTTGCTTAACTTCGGTGATCGGACGAGAACCGGTGTATTCAACGTGGTATGGACGTTGGCGAAAATTGGTCTTTGAAACGCAAACGCGAGAGGCGACATCGGAGAGAAATCTTCATTTTTTTATTAATAATCTCCTATGAAAAATGGATAAAACTTTATGGATTGAGAATGTTGGAGCGCTAAAAAGGAACCGCCGAAAGAAAAACGCCAAAAAGCCAACATCACGCGGTGTTCCCAGGCGGTCACCCATCCAAGTACTGACCGCGCCCGACGATGCTTAACTTCGGTGATCGGACGAGAACCGGTGTATTCAACGTGGTATGGACGTTGGCGAAAATTGGTCTTCGAAACGCAAACGCGAGAGGCGACATCGGAGAGAAATCTTCATTTTTTTGTTAATAATCTCGTATGAAAAATGGATAAAAGTTTACGGATTGAGAATATTGGAGCGCTAAAAAGGAACCGCCGAAAGAAAAACGCCAAAAAAGCCAACATCACGCGGTGTTCCCAGGCGGTCACCCATCCAAGTACTGACCGCGCCCGACGTTGCTTAACTTCGGTGATCGGACGAGAACCGGTGTATTCAACGTGGTATGGACGTTGGCGACTGATGGTCTTCGAAAAGCAAACGCGAGAGGCGACATCGGAGAGAAATCTTCATTTTTTTGTTAATAATCTCCTATGAAAAATGGATAAAAGTTTACGGATTGAGAATATTGGAGCGCTAAAAAGGAACCGCCGAAAGAAAAACGCCAAAAAGCCAACATCACGCGGTGTTCCCAGGCGGTCACCCATCCAAGTACTGACCGCGCCCGACGTTGCTTAACTTCGGTGATCGGACGAGAACCGGTGTATTCAACGTGGTATGGACGTTGGCGACTGATGGTCTTCGAAAAGCAAACGCGAGAGGCGACATCGGAGAGAAATCTTCATTTTTTTGTTAATAACCTCCTATGAAAAATGGATAAAAGTTTACGGATTGAGAATATTGGAGCGCTAAAAAGGAACCGCCGAAAGAAAAACGCCAAAAAAGCCAACATCACGCGGTGTTCCCAGGCGGTCACCCATCCAAGTACTGACCGCGCCCGACGTTGCTTAACTTCGGTGATCGGACGAGAACCGGTGTATTCAACGTGGTATGGACGTTGGCGACTGATGGTCTTCGAAAAGCAAACGCGAGAGGCGACATCGGAGAGAAATCTTCATTTTTTTGTTAATAATCTCCTATGAAAAATGGATAAAAGTTTACGGATTGAGAATATTGGAGCGCTAAAAAGGAACCGCCGAAAGAAAAACGCCAAAAAGCCAACATCACGCGGTGTTCCCAGGCGGTCACCCATCCAAGTACTGACCGCGCCCGACGTTGCTTAACTTCGGTGATCGGACGAGAACCGGTGTATTCAACGTGGTATGGACGTTGGCGACCGTTCGTCTTCGATGCGCAAACACCATCTTGGTGATCTTCGAAACCGAATCCTAATTCTCTGTTATGTCCTTGTTATTTTCTTCAATATTTTTTTTTCAACGTCCACACTAAATAGATAAATCGGCGGAAATTGCATTACATAATAATGGCTACTGCTTGGTCTCAGAAATCTTTCCTTGTGAAGATTTGTACTTCATCGTCCACTCACATACAATATTTACCAGTGTATCGTATGTGCCTTTCGTTGTATAACAAATTTGAAAACTAAGTCGACATCTTCAGTATTTCCTTTGCGAAGTTAAACAATGTTTGTTACTATAATACATACTATGCCGCATGTACACGTCATAACAATGAACACATTCATAACACAGCTTTACACAAGTAGAGGCCTTTGCTACGTGCGAGCGTCATCGTGAAACTGGTACGCGCTCTACCAGCCTTATTCTTAGTTTTTATGTTCACAGAGTCTTCCGCTCCGTGAACTCAGCTCCGATGAAGCTGTAAAAGCCTTCGAGCTAAGAGCAATAACATCAACATAGAATAAGTACACAATGCAGTTTCATTTTTATTTTCAAACCGTTACTATTGTTCAATTAAACTTATTATTGTCTACATAAGGTTTGGAATATATTTTGGTTGTAAGAGAGTGATCGACACATATATAATACGCCAATACCTCACTTTGCGTAGTGGATACGTTCTAGAAAAACACGACGCAAATTGAAACGCCGCAAAGTGAATTAAGATTTTCTATAGCAAACCACATAAAGATCGAAGATAGGTACCAGGGTCCCGAAAATATTACTTTTTAAAAAGAAAATTGAACGAACGAAAATAAAATAACTCTGCCAATTAAATAAATTGTAATAATATTAACCTTTTTGGTAACCAGAAACAACGCGTAAAAATTTATATAAATTTATAATTCTCTCTTAAAATAAGCACAACACACTACTTAATTAAAACTGAACTTTTAAAATTAGCAAAACAAAGTGAAAATAAAACTGTATTCAAATTGCGTTGATTTTTGGTTAGAAAGAGAATCCCCGAGTTTTGATGGCGTAACGCAATTAAAAACAAAAGTGTTGCCATCTTTTAAAAAATAAAATAAAATTAAATTAAAAAAAAAAGACGCAAAGCGAAGTATTGGTGTACTCTTCAGCTTTAATGAAAGTTCTTTTCGCATCGAGTAGGCAACGTGCCCACGATTTTTTCTTTTGTGTTTATGTACGTTAAACTCGATATTATGTATAACTAGCTGATCCCGCAAATGTTATTTTGCAAAAAAAATATTTTTAATTTTCAATTTAAAAATAAGGGTTGATCGTAGAGGGGTAAAAATTTAGGGTTGTATGGCATTTATTTGGCGAAGAAGAGCGCCATCTACAGGGAAAATATTGAAATGGCAGAGTAACGACAGCGGACTCATCTAAATGCTACGAGATGGCAGTGTGATCGGCCTGAATAAATCACCTTTTGTTACTAGAAAATAAAAACACAAAATATTAATAATTTGAATTGTTATCATAAAAAACAACCTGAACGCAATTGAAAACAATAAATAGTCAAGTAAGAAAGCGATCCTTCTTAAAGGTTTTTCTATGTATAAAGTATGATTAAAAAAATTGGTTACAGTATTTTAAAAAGATTTTGAAGGTGAAATCGACTTTGGTTTTATTTTGTGCTATAATAGTTCACATCGTGAACAAAAAAGGAGTCGTGTATCAAAATATTACAAAATTAGGCTAAGTATAGGACAGTAAAGAGCGCCAGTTTTAACAACGATAAAAATTAACGAATGACATGCAAAACAAAGGTTTATGAATTGAGAATATTGGAGCGCTAAAAGGGAACCGCCGAAAGAAAAACACCA
>NW_027181737.1:16495000-16513466 GCF_028537555.1 Battus philenor | reverse complement strand
ACCTAACCTAACCTAACCTAACCTAACCTAACCTAACCTAACCTAACCTAACCTAACCTAACCTAACCTAACCTAACCTAACCTAACCTAACCTAACCTAACCTAACCTAACCTAACCTAACCTAACCTAACCTAACCTAACCTAACCTAACCTAACCTAACCTAACCTAACCTAACCTAACCTAACCTAACCTAACCTAACCTAACCTAACCTAACCTAACCTAACCTAACCTAACCTAACCTAACCTAACCTAACCTAACCTAACCTAACCTAACCTAACCTAACCTAACCTAACCTAACCTAACCTAACCTAACCTAACCTAACCTAACCTAACCTAACCTAACCTAACCTAACCTAACCTAACCTAACCTAACCTAACCTAACCTAACCTAACCTAACCTAACCTAACCTAACCTAACCTAACCTAACCTAACCTAACCTAACCTAACCTAACCTAACCTAACCTAACCTAACCTAACCTAACCTAACCTAACCTAACCTAACCTAACCTAACCTAACCTAACCTAACCTAACCTAACCTAACCTAACCTAACCTAACCTAACCTAACCTAACCTAACCTAACCTAACCTAACCTAACCTAACCTAACCTAACCTAACCTAACCTAACCTAACCTAACCTAACCTAACCTAACCTAACCTAACCTAACCTAACCTAACCTAACCTAACCTAACCTAACCTAACCTAACCTAACCTAACCTAACCTAACCTAACCTAACCTAACCTAACCTAACCTAACCTAACCTAACCTAACCTAACCTAACCTAACCTAACCTAACCTAACCTAACCTAACCTAACCTAACCTAACCTAACCTAACCTAACCTAACCTAACCTAACCTAACCTAACCTAACCTAACCTAACCTAACCTAACCTAACCTAACCTAACCTAACCTAACCTAACCTAACCTAACCTAACCTAACCTAACCTAACCTAACCTAACCTAACCTAACCTAACCTAACCTAACCTAACCTAACCTAACCTAACCTAACCTAACCTAACCTAACCTAACCTAACCTAACCTAACCTAACCTAACCTAACCTAACCTAACCTAACCTAACCTAACCTAACCTAACCTAACCTAACCTAACCTAACCTAACCTAACCTAACCTAACCTAACCTAACCTAACCTAACCTAACCTAACCTAACCTAACCTAACCTAACCTAACCTAACCTAACCTAACCTAACCTAACCTAACCTAACCTAACCTAACCTAACCTAACCTAACCTAACCTAACCTAACCTAACCTAACCTAACCTAACCTAACCTAACCTAACCTAACCTAACCTAACCTAACCTAACCTAACCTAACCTAACCTAACCTAACCTAACCTAACCTAACCTAACCTAACCTAACCTAACCTAACCTAACCTAACCTAACCTAACCTAACCTAACCTAACCTAACCTAACCTAACCTAACCTAACCTAACCTAACCTAACCTAACCTAACCTAACCTAACCTAACCTAACCTAACCTAACCTAACCTAACCTAACCTAACCTAACCTAACCTAACCTAACCTAACCTAACCTAACCTAACCTAACCTAACCTAACCTAACCTAACCTAACCTAACCTAACCTAACCTAACCTAACCTAACCTAACCTAACCTAACCTAACCTAACCTAACCTAACCTAACCTAACCTAACCTAACCTAACCTAACCTAACCTAACCTAACCTAACCTAACCTAACCTAACCTAACCTAACCTAACCTAACCTAACCTAACCTAACCTAACCTAACCTAACCTAACCTAACCTAACCTAACCTAACCTAACCTAACCTAACCTAACCTAACCTAACCTAACCTAACCTAACCTAACCTAACCTAACCTAACCTAACCTAACCTAACCTAACCTAACCTAACCTAACCTAACCTAACCTAACCTAACCTAACCTAACCTAACCTAACCTAACCTAACCTAACCTAACCTAACCTAACCTAACCTAACCTAACCTAACCTAACCTAACCTAACCTAACCTAACCTAACCTAACC
Organism: Battus philenor; assembly: GCF_028537555.1. Classification (NCBI taxonomy): domain Eukaryota; kingdom Metazoa; phylum Arthropoda; class Insecta; order Lepidoptera; family Papilionidae; genus Battus; species Battus philenor. The sequence goes on along the minus strand of NW_027181737.1, from coordinate 16,511,433 downwards.
TAACCTAACCTAACCTAACCTAACCTAACCTAACCTAACCTAACCTAACCTAACCTAACCTAACCTAACCTAACCTAACCTAACCTAACCTAACCTAACCTAACCTAACCTAACCTAACCTAACCTAACCTAACCTAACCTAACCTAACCTAACCTAACCTAACCTAACCTAACCTAACCTAACCTAACCTAACCTAACCTAACCTAACCTAACCTAACCTAACCTAACCTAACCTAACCTAACCTAACCTAACCTAACCTAACCTAACCTAACCTAACCTAACCTAACCTAACCTAACCTAACCTAACCTAACCTAACCTAACCTAACCTAACCTAACCTAACCTAACCTAACCTAACCTAACCTAACCTAACCTAACCTAACCTAACCTAACCTAACCTAACCTAACCTAACCTAACCTAACCTAACCTAACCTAACCTAACCTAACCTAACCTAACCTAACCTAACCTAACCTAACCTAACCTAACCTAACCTAACCTAACCTAACCTAACCTAACCTAACCTAACCTAACCTAACCTAACCTAACCTAACCTAACCTAACCTAACCTAACCTAACCTAACCTAACCTAACCTAACCTAACCTAACCTAACCTAACCTAACCTAACCTAACCTAACCTAACCTAACCTAACCTAACCTAACCTAACCTAACCTAACCTAACCTAACCTAACCTAACCTAACCTAACCTAACCTAACCTAACCTAACCTAACCTAACCTAACCTAACCTAACCTAACCTAACCTAACCTAACCTAACCTAACCTAACCTAACCTAACCTAACCTAACCTAACCTAACCTAACCTAACCTAACCTAACCTAACCTAACCTAACCTAACCTAACCTAACCTAACCTAACCTAACCTAACCTAACCTAACCTAACCTAACCTAACCTAACCTAACCTAACCTAACCTAACCTAACCTAACCTAACCTAACCTAACCTAACCTAACCTAACCTAACCTAACCTAACCTAACCTAACCTAACCTAACCTAACCTAACCTAACCTAACCTAACCTAACCTAACCTAACCTAACCTAACCTAACCTAACCTAACCTAACCTAACCTAACCTAACCTAACCTAACCTAACCTAACCTAACCTAACCTAACCTAACCTAACCTAACCTAACCTAACCTAACCTAACCTAACCTAACCTAACCTAACCTAACCTAACCTAACCTAACCTAACCTAACCTAACCTAACCTAACCTAACCTAACCTAACCTAACCTAACCTAACCTAACCTAACCTAACCTAACCTAACCTAACCTAACCTAACCTAACCTAACCTAACCTAACCTAACCTAACCTAACCTAACCTAACCTAACCTAACCTAACCTAACCTAACCTAACCTAACCTAACCTAACCTAACCTAACCTAACCTAACCTAACCTAACCTAACCTAACCTAACCTAACCTAACCTAACCTAACCTAACCTAACCTAACCTAACCTAACCTAACCTAACCTAACCTAACCTAACCTAACCTAACCTAACCTAACCTAACCTAACCTAACCTAACCTAACCTAACCTAACCTAACCTAACCTAACCTAACCTAACCTAACCTAACCTAACCTAACCTAACCTAACCTAACCTAACCTAACCTAACCTAACCTAACCTAACCTAACCTAACCTAACCTAACCTAACCTAACCTAACCTAACCTAACCTAACCTAACCTAACCTAACCTAACCTAACCTAACCTAACCTAACCTAACCTAACCTAACCTAACCTAACCTAACCTAACCTAACCTAACCTAACCTAACCTAACCTAACCTAACCTAACCTAACCTAACCTAACCTAACCTAACCTAACCTAACCTAACCTAACCTAACCTAACCTAACCTAACCTAACCTAACCTAACCTAACCTAACCTAACCTAACCTAACCTAACCTAACCTAACCTAACCTAACCTAACCTAACCTAACCTAACCTAACCTAACCTAACCTAACCTAACCTAACCTAACCTAACCTAACCTAACCTAACCTAACCTAACCTAACCTAACCTAACCTAACCTAACCTAACCTAACCTAACCTAACCTAACCTAACCTAACCTAACCTAACCTAACCTAACCTAACCTAACCTAACCTAACCTAACCTAACCTAACCTAACCTAACCTAACCTAACCTAACCTAACCTAACCTAACCTAACCTAACCTAACCTAACCTAACCTAACCTAACCTAACCTAACCTAACCTAACCTAACCTAACCTAACCTAACCTAACCTAACCTAACCTAACCTAACCTAACCTAACCTAACCTAACCTAACCTAACCTAACCTAACCTAACCTAACCTAACCTAACCTAACCTAACCTAACCTAACCTAACCTAACCTAACCTAACCTAACCTAACCTAACCTAACCTAACCTAACCTAACCTAACCTAACCTAACCTAACCTAACCTAACCTAACCTAACCTAACCTAACCTAACCTAACCTAACCTAACCTAACCTAACCTAACCTAACCTAACCTAACCTAACCTAACCTAACCTAACCTAACCTAACCTAACCTAACCTAACCTAACCTAACCTAACCTAACCTAACCTAACCTAACCTAACCTAACCTAACCTAACCTAACCTAACCTAACCTAACCTAACCTAACCTAACCTAACCTAACCTAACCTAACCTAACCTAACCTAACCTAACCTAACCTAACCTAACCTAACCTAACCTAACCTAACCTAACCTAACCTAACCTAACCTAACCTAACCTAACCTAACCTAACCTAACCTAACCTAACCTAACCTAACCTAACCTAACCTAACCTAACCTAACCTAACCTAACCTAACCTAACCTAACCTAACCTAACCTAACCCACAGTCCGCGCCGCGCTCCCGAGCAGTACACACGCTCCCACGTGCCCGAGATCGTTCCGTAAAGTTAGAAAAATTAGTAAAAGTGGTATAAAGTTAAGTAATATAGAAGTGTTATATATAGAAAAAAGCGCGCTTTTACGAGGAATCGATCGGTACTAAGAAAATAAAAATCGGATTATAAACCGATTTTTAATTAAGAAAACAACGAATTAGACGCGGAGTGCGGCAACGAGAAAAGTGCGAACGCTGCAAATATTTGAGTGTAAAAGTGTGTAACGGCGATTGTAGAAAGTTGCGGAATTGTCTCCTCTACACCCCTGTGCAAGTTTCATAATTTTCGTGCAAAAATTAGCAAAGATACAAATTTTTAAATCATTTTTTCCGTTAAATTCTGCCCATAAATCAACAACAAGTGCCTAAAAATAGTAAATTCCAGTGAAAAATTGTGCAAAATTTTACTCAGCGAGCAACACCTCGTCCTAGGCCAGAGTTTAAGTGCCTTCACAACCAGCTAGAGGCAACCACCTGGCCAGGGCAAACAAAAACTCCAGTATCACACGCCCTTGAGGTACTGGATCCGGAGCCATCAGCCACCAGAGAAATACATCATTGCAAAGGGGACATTGCGGCCATTCCAAAACTGTGCGGACATTAAAGATAAGTTCATGTGTTTTAAAGTTATAGAGCTGCAAAGTTTTGCAAAGTTGACATTTGTTGATAAGGCCGAAACTAGCTAAAATCTTCATTTTTAAAATACGAAAAATAGCTCAAATTTATTTTTTAGTAACGCTTTATTAAGTTAGATATTCAAATTCAGTAATTTCAGAGGCACAACAAAGGTCAAATTACTTTTCATATTACGTAAAAATAAAAATTGTAAAAATTATTGCATCTCTATAGCCACTAAGTAAGAGCAGTGGTTTTTAAACCCTCTCTGATAGTTTTTAGATTTTTTACTATATTCCTTGCATGATATTTACAGCTTCTAAGTGACAATTTTATGTTTTTAACGACCTTTTGTCGATCTAGAAGTGAACGCCATTTAGTACAGTCTTCAGTGAATAGATATATATAAATTAATACACCAATACACCGAATAAATATCAAAAATTTACATGTGCCATATCACATGCCTAGTCACTAACTCATGACGTCATAACCGAGTAGAATCATACGTCGCAAACGAGTAGCAACGTACATCACACGCAACGAGCAGCGCCGAGGTGGCGAGAAGATACACCACAATACACAGTAACTCTGTCAACTAGGGACTTACACACATTAGCTGGTAATTTAGGCTCCGCCCACGAAAAATTGCTATTAAAATTCTAACAGGAACACCAAAAATTTAAATTTTTGCATCTCTAAAATTGTACATCAAGTAGATAAACATAACTAGAAATTAACCAGGATACAAATAAAAATATTCACACAAAAATTAATACGAAAAATTTTTTACAAAACAAATTTTTACACTGGAAAAAATCTCAAAATTCCCAATCTAACATTTTTTAACCCAGCACAAATAAATTAAAATAGATTTCAAATAAAATACAGGGAAAATTCGATACAAAAAGTACTCAGTCACCGTGGATTAGAACACGGGACTAAGGCGTTCCCAAGCCACGCCCCCGAAAAATTCAACCGTATTGACTGAAGACTTGTACACACTTGCGTTTAATATTTTTCTGCTGACATTTGTTGCAAAGGCCGAAAGTAACCAAATCCTTATAATAAAAATACCAAAAATAGCCCAAATTCATTTTTCAGTAATACTTAATTAAATTAAATAATCAAATTAAATTTATACAAAGGCACAACAAAGGTCAAAATACGTTTCAGATTACGCAAAAAATTAAAATTGTCAAAGTTTGCTGTCTATAGTTAGTAGTTTAGAGCCGTGGTTTTTTGACCCGCTCTGATAGTTTAAGACTTTTTATATCCTGGTGTGAAATACACAGCTCCATTTGACAATTCAACTCAATTAACGGTTCATAGTAGTTCTGGCATTAGAAGCTCTTAGCACTAAGTCTGAAGTAAATATTTAAACATAAGCCAAAACATCAACACATCGAACACACATTAAAAAATTACACATACCATATCGTATGCCTATTTATTAAAAATTATTAATATATTACGTCACAACTCAGATACGGCATACGTCGCAAACGAGTAGCAACGAACGTACACGCCCCACGCGACGATCAGCGCCGCGGTGGTGGAAGGATACACCACGCAACTCACTAAACCGCGTCAACTAGTGACGTAACACGGTTGTTGGTGATTTAGGCCCCGCCCACAAATCATTGCTATTAAAATCTGACAGGAGCAACGAAATTATTTAGGCCACCACTAAAACATTGCTACTAAAATTCTCACAGGAATAACGAAATTGTCAAAAACCTTGCTTCTTTATAGCTAGCAAGTAAGAGCAGAGGTTTTTAAACCCTCTCTTATAGTTATAAGATTTTACTGTTAATTTTGTAGTGTTGTAGTGTATTCTGACTCTTTAAGAAAACACTTACAACTAGAGTAGAGAGGTTTATTGCCGCAAATAGGAAATAGAACCAAATCCAGGTACTAGAAATAAAATAAGCCCGTATCTTTAAATAGAAACAAATAAACATTGAAATGCTCCGCACACCTACAAAAATGGCGGAGAAAGAGGTCGTTGGCTCTGTTGAAGAAAGCGCAGCGGTGGGGCCATCACCAAATAGCAGGGCCACAAGCAGCAAAGGCGACATGGTGGTAAACAAGGGCGATGACGTACCGGCGGGTGGCCGAGCGATAACAACGAGAAAGGTAAATGCATCGCCCGCAATTGTAGATAATGGTGCCGGGGAAAGCACATCAGCACAGGGGAACAAGCCCGGTACCTCCTCCGAGCAGGTCAGTCAGAAACCCGAACAAGTAAAAAGGAGACGCATAGTGCCGGACAAGCTTGCAAAGGGTTCGCTTGTGGGTCAAGGGGCTGAAGAAACCCCGAAAGTGCTCAACCCAGCTCAGACGGATAGGGTCAAGGAGGCCAGAGCGTGCTTAAATAAAGCGAAGCTTAATTTAGGCATCTCTCGCAACCTAAAGACGGAAATTAAGGAGGAAGTGACCCGGGCATTGGATAAGTTATACCAGCTTGTTAAAGAGGCCGAAACTGACAGACTGAAGGCCAGTGGACATTATAGGACTGCGAGCTCGACCGCCGGGCAGACGAGCGAGATAGTAGGGAGGAAAGAGGAAGAGGAAGCCTCCCTTACTGCACCCCCGAGTGTCGGGCGGCCGGAGTCGCAGCCGCAACCACACACCGCGGAGCTCTTTAAAAGACTTGAGGAGCATGGGAAACTTTTGGCGGCTAACACCAAGGAGGTAGAAAGCCTCAAGGAGTCTCTCCATGCTATGAAAGTTAACAAGGAGCAACCACTGGCAAAAGGCACATATGCAAGTGTAGCCGCCGTACCGGCAAAAGGACCGCCACCGGGGGTCGAAAAAACACACTCGGTCGCGGTCTCGTCGGGAACGGCAACGGGAGAGGAGGTGCTCAGTAAAATAAGAAAGGCACTCGACGCCACAAAAACAGGTATAAGAGTAGACAAAGTGCGAAAGGTACGGGATGGCAAGGTGATACTGGGATGTAGCACGGAAGCTGAATTGGCGAAAGTTCGCGAAAGATTAAGAACAGGGAAAGATCTTAATCTTAACCTCGAGGAACTGAAGAGCAAAGATCCTCTGGTCATTCTCAGGGACGTCATGGCATACAACACGAATGAGGACATAATAAGGGCCATTAAATCCCAAAATCAACATCTTTTAGGAGACGTACCTGAGAAGGAGCAGAGGATAGAGGTTAGGTATAGAAAGGGAACACGGAACGCGCTAACGACGCACGTAATACTCCGAGTGTCGCCGAAGGTATGGAGCCGTTTGACCGACACGGGTCTAGTGCACGTGGACCTCCAGCGGGTGCGCGTGTATGACCACTCACCACTGGTACAATGCACTCGCTGCCTCGGATACGGACACAGTAAAAGACTGTGTACTGAGACCGAGGACAGATGCGGCCACTGCGGAGGTCGTCATCATAGAAACGAGTGTACAGACAGGCAAGCTGGGAAAGCACCCACCTGTCGAAACTGCTGCAAAGCAAAAATAGATCGACAGGACCACGGGGCATTTGACGCCGACTGTCCAGTAAGGAGGCGCTGGGACACCATTGCACGGGCATCCATAGCTTATTGCTAAAGGCACCCAGGTGACTCAACGCACCCAACATGCTGGGCTCCACCAGTATCATGTTGTGCAGCAAAATTTGCAACGATCTGAGCTTGCCACGGCCGAGTTGATTAGCGAGGCGCCGAAGAGGGGATGGGCGATCGCGCTGGTTCAGGAACCTTATATCGGAGCTATAGGCGAGATGCGGCATTATCCAGGGACTAGGATAGTACAATGTGTCGCCCGGGACGCAGGCGAAGTGGTCAAGGCGGCCATTGTACTATTCGACGATGCGATTGATATCATCCAATGTCCCCAACTCACGACGGCTAACATCGCTGTCGCTAAGTTGCGAACTGGGGCGTGGGAGATAGCAATCGTATCAGTCTACCTGGAACCAAATGTCGCAGTCGGACCTTACCTGGACCAAATTAGCTCGGCGGTGGAAGACTTGGGGATGGTCAATGTGTTACTGGGAGGAGACGTCAATGCCCGCAACACGGAATGGGGCTGCCAAAGTGCAGACCAAAGGGGTATAGAAGTGGCGGCAACATTGGACCAGCTGGAGCTCCACTTGCTAAATAAGGGGTCTGAGCCGACCTTCGACACGTACAGGGGCGGGAGGCATTATTCGAGTCGCGTCGACGTAACCGCGTGCTCAACCGCTCTCCTCGACCGGGTGGAGAACTGGAGTCTTGCTGATGATATAACATCTTCTGACCACAGGGCAATCGTGTTTCACTTGAAACTTGTGAGGTCCCAAGGTATAGACGTCAGGCGAACCACACGGAAGTTCAACACCCGTAGGGCAGACTGGGAAGAATTCAATACGACTCTAACCCGGCTGCTAACTGACAGCTGCCTAACGACCGCCGAGGTGAACGAGATCACTGAAAAAGGGGCGTTGGACAGCTTTGTTGGTCGGTACATGGACACCGTGGGGGAAGCCTGCGAGCTGGTCTTGCCAAAGGTCTCCAAGCGGAAAGGGGCACAGCTGCCCTGGTGGTCTGAGAATCTCACCCTCCTCAAGAAAGACGTGGCGAGAAAAAAGAGACGGATAAGAAACGCGAGGCCGGCCCGGAAGGAGCTGGTTGTACGCGAATACGTCGAAGCGAAAGAAGCTTACCGCCTTGAGGCAAAGGCGGCTCAGACCTCCAGTTGGAAACAGTTCTGTGAGAAACAAGACAGAGAGTCAATGTGGGATGGGATATACCGCGTGATTCGCCGCACACAGACAATGCGCGAGGACGTCCTCCTCGTCCAGTCCAATAAAGTGCTGGATGCAGAGGGATCAGCCAGGCTGCTGGCAGAGGTTTTCTTCCCGGAAGACAACCCCGGGGAGGACAATGCGGACCACCAAATTGTAAGAGTTAAATCCGATGAAATCAACGCGGAGAGTGGTGGCGAAACCCTCGACCCTCCGTTTACGATGGAGGAACTCCGATGGTCTGTGTCAACCTCAAATGCCAAGAAGGCACCGGGCGCAGACGGACTCACTGCGGACATCTGCCGGGCGGCCATTGACGCGGACCCAGTCCTATTTTTGGCTCTCACAAATAGATGTCTCGCGCTTTCCCACTTCCCCACGAGGTGGAAGGAGGCGGTTGTCGTGGCTTTCCGGAAGCCCAACAAAGAGGACTATACGCACCCGAAATCTTATAGGCCGATCGGACTTCTGCCCGTCATGGGGAAAATGTTCGAAAAGATCATGGTCAAAAGAATCCGGTGGTACACTGCGCCTTATATCAGTAGCCATCAATATGGCTTTATGCCGCAGAGATGTACCGAGGACTCCCTGTATAACCTGACCCAGCACCTGCGAGCTCGCTTGGAGGAGAAGGAGATTGTAGTGTTGGTGTCACTGGATATAGAGGGAGCCTTCGATAACGCTTGGTGGCCTGCTATAAGGTGTAGACTGGCCGAAACGCGCTGCCCCGTGAATCTGCGGCGCCTTGTCGATAGCTACTTTAGCGATCGCAAGGTGTCCGTACGGTACGCGGGGGCAGAGTGGGCCAGAGAGACCACCAAGGGGTGCGTGCAAGGGTCCGTGGGGGGTCCGGCCTTCTGGACCCTCCTCATTAACCCCCTCCTGGAAGAGGTGGTAAAGGGCGGGACATACTGCCAAGCGTTCGCAGATGACATTGTGCTGGTCTTCTCGGGGCAGAAGGCTCAGGACATCTCGAGTAAGGCCAATGAGGCTCTCGCTCATATTCATGAATGGGGAGTCAAGAACAAGCTGCGGTTTGCACCACACAAAACAAAGGTGATGGTGCTAACCAATAAGCTTAAATACGACACCCCATTACTGACTATGGGAGGCGAGCAACTCGGCCATACAAGGGAAGTCCGGATACTAGGTATCACGATTGACGATAGACTGACGTACAACAGCCACGTCAAAAATGTCTGTAGGAAGGCCGAGGGCCTCTATCGTCAATTGTGCAGGGCCGCGAAGGTATCTTGGGGCCTGAATTCCGAGGTGATCAGGACAATGTATCTGGCGGTGTTGGAGCCAGTGATTTTGTATGGAGCGAGTGCATGGGCGCCAGCAGCTAGGAAGCTGACGGTTCGCAGGCAGCTCGAGGCGGTGCAGCGGGGGTTCGCGCGAAAAATAGCGAAAACCCATCGTACCGCTTCACTGCACTCGGCCCTTATACTCGCCGGGCTGCTCCCCTTGGACCTCCGAGTCCAGGAGGCGGCAGAGCTGTTCGCGGTAAAACGTGGGCACTCCCGGCGGATAGTAGGCGACCGAGAACTGGAGACACCAGAAAGCTTCCTGAAACTACCACACCCGTCTGTTCAAATTGGTGTGGAGTTCTCATGCCTGGGAGAAAGTGCGGAGGAAGTCCAACTTGCCACCGCGGCTGTCGATCTGGTTATTTACACCGATGGCAGTCGCATAGACGACAAAGTGGGAGCGGCGTTCACTGTCACGCGGAACGCCGCAGAGTTAAAAACCAAAAAGCTCAAGTTGGGTAACTTCTGCACCGTATACCAGGCAGAGCTGTTGGCCTTAGAGGAAGCAACAAGGCACGCGGCCAACGAGTCGGCGCAATCGTGTGCCATTATGAGCGACTCGCGATCCGCCCTCGAAACTCTCGCACAACCGGACACCCTCCATCCCCTAGCGTTTAGAGTGAAAGAGAATATAATGAAAGCGAGAGAGAAAGGAAAGAATGTGAAACTATTTTGGGTGAAAGCGCACGCGGGGATGGTGGGCAACGAGAGGGCGGACCAGCTGGCCAAGGATGCGGCCTTAAAAAGCAAGAAGAGACCAGAGTATGAGAGGTGCCCCGTTTCCTTCGTCAAGCGACAACTCAGGTTGGATACGCTTGACGAATGGAACCGGAGGTATGCGGAAGGCAACACGGCTTCAACAACGAGGATTTTCTTCCCGAACGCAGATATAGCATATCGAGTCCTCCGAAGTATTCAGATGGACACAGTTCTGGTCCAGATGTTCACGGGGCACGGGGGATTCTCGGAGTACCTGCACAGGTTTAAACTCAAAGAGAGTCCTTCGTGCCTTTGTGATCCTGCGGTGGACCAGACTGTGTTGCATCTAATCACCTGCTGCCCAAGGTATGGTAGATTGAAGTATGACTGCGAATTGGCAATGGGCGTTGACATACAGAAGAACACCATCTCCTCTATCATAGACGACGCCCAGAGCCGTCTCGTATTTCTAGAATTTGCAGCAAAAATAATTAAAAAAGCCACAAAAGAAAATAAAGTCAGTCAGTAACAAAAATTAAACGTAAATAGGAAACAGATATTATCAGACAAATAAGTATAAACAACTGTAAAATAAATAGAGTAAGTAGAAAATAAGAAAAATGGCTAAAATTCGAAATGCATTGTAAATATAAGGTAAACATAGATAGGAACAAACATAAGTATAGAAATAAGAAATATTATTTAAGCATAGACTAAGTGAAATATTGTAATTAGCATAAGAAATAAATAAATAGCGATGTAAAAACAAAAATAACCATACTTTAAGCGTAAGCAACAATAGATATATTAATATTAAATGTATAAAATTAAGATAGATAAATGATAAAACAGAGCCGGCGGTGGGGGGTTTTAGTCAGTAAGAGTCTGACACTGTCTGGGCCCTCCATTCCCAGACGTCCATTCGAGGATTTCCCCCCGCCGCCTAGAAATTGTAAACTAGAATAAAAAAGGCTCTGACCATGTTAGAGGTACTTTTGCATTGTATAATTTAAAAAAAAAAAAAAAAAAAAAAAAAAACCTAACCTAACCTAACCTAACCTAACCTAACCTAACCTAACCTAACCTAACCTAACCTAACCTAACCTAACCTAACCTAACCTAACCTAACCTAACCTAACCTAACCTAACCTAACCTAACCTAACCTAACCTAACCTAACCTAACCTAACCTAACCTAACCTAACCTAACCTAACCTAACCTAACCTAACCTAACCTAACCTAACCTAACCTAACCTAACCTAACCTAACCTAACCTAACCTAACCTAACCTAACCTAACCTAACCTAACCTAACCTAACCTAACCTAACCTAACCTAACCTAACCTAACCTAACCTAACCTAACCTAACCTAACCTAACCTAACCTAACCTAACCTAACCTAACCTAACCTAACCTAACCTAACCTAACCTAACCTAACCTAACCTAACCTAACCTAACCTAACCTAACCTAACCTAACCTAACCTAACCTAACCTAACCTAACCTAACCTAACCTAACCTAACCTAACCTAACCTAACCTAACCTAACCTAACCTAACCTAACCTAACCTAACCTAACCTAACCTAACCTAACCTAACCTAACCTAACCTAACCTAACCTAACCTAACCTAACCTAACCTAACCTAACCTAACCTAACCTAACCTAACCTAACCTAACCTAACCTAACCTAACCTAACCTAACCTAACCTAACCTAACCTAACCTAACCTAACCTAACCTAACCTAACCTAACCTAACCTAACCTAACCTAACCTAACCTAACCTAACCTAACCTAACCTAACCTAACCTAACCTAACCTAACCTAACCTAACCTAACCTAACCTAACCTAACCTAACCTAACCTAACCTAACCTAACCTAACCTAACCTAACCTAACCTAACCTAACCTAACCTAACCTAACCTAACCTAACCTAACCTAACCTAACCTAACCTAACCTAACCTAACCTAACCTAACCTAACCTAACCTAACCTAACCTAACCTAACCTAACCTAACCTAACCTAACCTAACCTAACCTAACCTAACCTAACCTAACCTAACCTAACCTAACCTAACCTAACCTAACCTAACCTAACCTAACCTAACCTAACCTAACCTAACCTAACCTAACCTAACCTAACCTAACCTAACCTAACCTAACCTAACCTAACCTAACCTAACCTAACCTAACCTAACCTAACCTAACCTAACCTAACCTAACCTAACCTAACCTAACCTAACCTAACCTAACCTAACCTAACCTAACCTAACCTAACCTAACCTAACCTAACCTAACCTAACCTAACCTAACCTAACCTAACCTAACCTAACCTAACCTAACCTAACCTAACCTAACCTAACCTAACCTAACCTAACCTAACCTAACCTAACCTAACCTAACCTAACCTAACCTAACCTAACCTAACCTAACCTAACCTAACCTAACCTAACCTAACCTAACCTAACCTAACCTAACCTAACCTAACCTAACCTAACCTAACCTAACCTAACCTAACCTAACCTAACCTAACCTAACCTAACCTAACCTAACCTAACCTAACCTAACCTAACCTAACCTAACCTAACCTAACCTAACCTAACCTAACCTAACCTAACCTAACCTAACCTAACCTAACCTAACCTAACCTAACCTAACCTAACCTAACCTAACCTAACCTAACCTAACCTAACCTAACCTAACCTAACCTAACCTAACCTAACCTAACCTAACCTAACCTAACCTAACCTAACCTAACCTAACCTAACCTAACCTAACCTAACCTAACCTAACCTAACCTAACCTAACCTAACCTAACCTAACCTAACCTAACCTAACCTAACCTAACCTAACCTAACCTAACCTAACCTAACCTAACCTAACCTAACCTAACCTAACCTAACCTAACCTAACCTAACCTAACCTAACCTAACCTAACCTAACCTAACCTAACCTAACCTAACCTAACCTAACCTAACCTAACCTAACCTAACCTAACCTAACCTAACCTAACCTAACCTAACCTAACCTAACCTAACCTAACCTAACCTAACCTAACCTAACCTAACCTAACCTAACCTAACCTAACCTAACCTAACCTAACCTAACCTAACCTAACCTAACCTAACCTAACCTAACCTAACCTAACCTAACCTAACCTAACCTAACCTAACCTAACCTAACCTAACCTAACCTAACCTAACCTAACCTAACCTAACCTAACCTAACCTAACCTAACCTAACCTAACCTAACCTAACCTAACCTAACCTAACCTAACCTAACCTAACCTAACCTAACCTAACCTAACCTAACCTAACCTAACCTAACCTAACCTAACCTAACCTAACCTAACCTAACCTAACCTAACCTAACCTAACCTAACCTAACCTAACCTAACCTAACCTAACCTAACCTAACCTAACCTAACCTAACCTAACCTAACCTAACCTAACCTAACCTAACCTAACCTAACCTAACCTAACCTAACCTAACCTAACCTAACCTAACCTAACCTAACCTAACCTAACCTAACCTAACCTAACCTAACCTAACCTAACCTAACCTAACCTAACCTAACCTAACCTAACCTAACCTAACCTAACCTAACCTAACCTAACCTAACCTAACCTAACCTAACCTAACCTAACCTAACCTAACCTAACCTAACCTAACCTAACCTAACCTAACCTAACCTAACCTAACCTAACCTAACCTAACCTAACCTAACCTAACCTAACCTAACCTAACCTAACCTAACCTAACCTAACCTAACCTAACCTAACCTAACCTAACCTAACCTAACCTAACCTAACCTAACCTAACCTAACCTAACCTAACCTAACCTAACCTAACCTAACCTAACCTAACCTAACCTAACCTAACCTAACCTAACCTAACCTAACCTAACCTAACCTAACCTAACCTAACCTAACCTAACCTAACCTAACCTAACCTAACCTAACCTAACCTAACCTAACCTAACCTAACCTAACCTAACCTAACCTAACCTAACCTAACCTAACCTAACCTAACCTAACCTCGGGGCGGTAAGCACTACTCCAGTCGCGTCGACATTACTGCTTGCTCGACCACCCTGCTCGATCGAGCGGTGGGCTGGAGCCTCGTGGACGACATATCCTCGTCGGATCACAGGGCAATTGTGTTCAATCTGAAGCTTGACAGGTCCCGAGGCACGGACGTCAAGCGGACCACACGGCAGTACACTACCCGTAGGGCAGACTGGGGCGAGTTCCATCGAACTGTCGCCCGGCTGCTATCGGATCGCTGCCTGACGTCTGCCGAGGTGAATCAAATCACCGAGGAGGGGGCGTTGGACAGCATGGTCGGTCGGTACGTGGAAACCGTGAGGGACGCTTGCGAGTTGGTCCTGCCGAAGGCCTCCAAGCGGAAGAGGACGGAATTGCCCTGGTGGTCCGAACAGCTCTCTCTCCTCAAGGCGGATGTCCTGAGGAAGAAGAGAAGGATCAGGGCCGCGAGGCCGGCTCGTAAGGAGCTGGTCTGGCGCGAGTACTGCGACGCGAAGGAGGCATACCGTCTCGAGGCGAGGCGCGCTCAGACCCATAGCTGGAAGCGTTTCTGTGAGAGGCAGGATCGCGAGACCATGTGGGACGGGATCCACCGTGTGATGCGTCGCACGGAGGTGAGGCGAGAGGACGTCCCCCTCGTCCAGTCAGGCAAAGTGCTGGACGCAGCGGGATCAGCCAGGTTGCTGGCGGAGGTTTTCTTCCCGGAGGATGACCCCGGGAAGGACAATGCGGACCACAGAACTGTAAGAGCAAAGGCCAATGAAGTCAATTCGGGGGACCATGACGGAACATGTGATCCCCCGTTTACGATGGAGGAGCTCCGATGGTCCGTATCGACCTTCAATGCCAAGAAGGCACCTGGCTCTGACGGACTCACCGCGGACATCTGCCGAGCGGCCGTCGCCGTGGACCCCGTTCTGTACCTCGCGCTCTCCAACCGGTGTCTCGCTCTTTCCCACTTCCCCACGAGATGGAAGGAGGCAGTGGTCGTAGCGTTGCGGAAGCCGGACAAGGAGGACTACACGCACCCGAAATCCTACAGGCCCATCGGACTCTTGCCGATTTTCGGCAAGGTCCTAGAAAAAATGATGGTCCGTAGGATCCGGTGGTACACTGCACCGTATGTCAGCAGCCACCAATACGGCTTTATGCCGCAGAGGTGTACCGAGGACTCCCTGTATGTCCTGATCCAGCATCTGCGAACTCGGTTGAAGGAGAAGGAGATCGCAGTGCTGGTATCATTGGACATAGAGGGAGCCTTCGATAACGCCTGGTGGCCTGCTATACGGTGCAGACTGGCAGAAACTCGCTGCCCCGTGAATCTGCGGCGCCTTGCTGACAGCTATCTTAGCAATCGCAAGGTGTCCGTACGGTACGCGGGGGCAGAGTGGGCCAGAGAGACCACCAAGGGGTGCGTGCAGGGATCCGTAGGCGGCCCAACCTTCTGGACCCTCCTCATTAACCCTCTCTTGGAGGAGGTGGTAAAGACCGGGACACACTGCCAGGCGTTCGCAGACGACGTCGTGCTGGTCTTCTCGGGGCAGAAGGCCCAGGACATCTCGAGTCGGGCTAATGCCGTTCTCGCCCATGTTCATGAATGGGGAGTCAGGAACAAGCTGAGGTTTGCACCACACAAAACAAAGGTGATGGTGCTTACCAATAAGCAAAAGTTCGACTACCCATTACTGAGCATGGGGGGCGAGCCGCTTAGCCGGACTGGGGAAGTCCGGATACTAGGCCTCACAATTGACGATAGGCTCACGTTCAACACTCACGTGAAGAACGTGAGCAAGAAGGCACAGGGCCTCTATCGTCAGCTGTGTAGAGCCGCGAAGGTATCTTGGGGTCTGAACTCGGAGGTGATCAGAACGATGTATCTGGCGGTACTGGAGCCGACGATTTTGTATGCAGCGAGTGCATGGGCGCCGGCGGCTAGGAAGCTGCTGGTCCGCAGGCAGTTGGACGCGGTCCAGCGGGGCTTCGCGCAGAAGATTGCGAGGACCCACAGGACCGCGTCCCTGCACTCGGCCCTTATACTTGCCGGGTTGCTTCCTCTGGACCTTCGGGTCCAAGAAGCAGCCCGCTTATTTGA